>NC_046660.1:132985752-133002084 GCF_010883055.1 Belonocnema kinseyi
TTCCAGCACTATTTGATGGATTTTTTCGACCGTACCTGGAGTTGTGACCTCAACAGGGCGTCCTGAGCGAGGCTCATCAGAGGTGCTCACACGACCCTTTTTTAACTCGGAAACCCACTGCTTAATGGTTGAATATGATAGGGAGGATGTCCTCAGTGTTGAGTCCATCTCTTCTTTGATTTCCTTCGGCTTTAACCCCTTCAAATAAAAGTATTTGATGACAGCACGATTTTCCAGCTTTTCCATTTTTAAGAAAAACACAGAGGCGTCTTGTTCAGTGTGCTCTGAAACCTAAACTAACATGGCGATCGGGCTGAAACTATAGCTACAAGCTATCTAAGAATGGTACTATAGAACGGCACCTCAAGGTAGGCCTAGTGGCGCCATCTCTTGGTCAGGCCGGAAACTTATCAATCCACCCTCGTATAAGGGGTATGCGCCTGAACTTCATCTCTACGTCCGCTTCAATTGTTTCTATACATACGCTCAGAAGTCTGTCTCCTTCATATTTGTTAAAATGATAATAGTTCTGTAAATATATTTATCCGCTTTAGAAAAATATCGCAGTCTTCTTTAAATCAGTTCGAAAAGATATGATAGTTCATCTAGAACGTCATAAAGGAGAGCTAAATCTTTTCAAATTGCTACGGATTGCATTTGCTACAGCAGGCCTCCATATGTCGCCGTTTTACCAGTCGATCTTTGCATGTCTTTTGATGCTGATTCAAAATGTTTATTTAACGCCTGATAATTGTCACATACTGCACTAACACTTTGAATAGAACAAGCTACCCACTTTATATCAAATACTCGACCTATTGTTTTTTATTTCGATACCTAAATCAGAAGCAATGGTTTCCAATTCTCAGCTGTGTTTTGGTGATTGAGTGCAAACATGATGCAAAGTTCCCATAAATGCATTAAAGTGGTTTACATAGTTTTGGTCTTTAAGTAAATCATTAACAGCTAACTCAGGACGATGGATAAGACAATTGATGATAATAATATGCGGAAACTGTGTTTTTAATTGCGTCGCAAATCGGATTTTTCACCTAACATCACATTAGCACCGTCAGTAGCTGAGCATAGATACCATTATCCTCAAGAAATGATACATCCAAACCATAGAATTTCAAAAAAGGCACTAACGCATCAGTGACAGTTTCGGCTGTCTAAATCTCGAGTTCGATCAGATCCAAGAAACCCTTAGTAACACTTGATTCTACAACTGTTTGAATATAAACAATAATTAAAGGGTTTTTTTTATAATGAAGTTAACTCATTAATAATCGTTGCCATTTTTGGACCCTGCTCTTTCAGCTTTCTTCCTGCACGTAATCCAAATTCTTCAGCTATAGAGGCAATAGTTTCAGTTACACTATAGCGACTGTGTAGTGTGAAACCTAAATATACACCATTCTTCAATTGTATGGAGTTACATACAAATGATCCTCATACGGGCGATTATTTTTCACAATACAATACGCAATGTTACAAATTTTACAGGTAAGTTCTTCGCGTTCAACGAAAATTCGTAGAAAATAAATGCTTCAGTTTCTGTTCTCGGTCCTTGCATTTTTCCCGCATACGTGCATAGACCCTTTAAAATTAAAGGTCAACAGATCGACAACTGTAACTTTGTGATTGTGAAATCTCTTTCGTTAAAGCTCGTTCGACTTTAACGAAACCATTCTCATCACCTATGACCAAATATAATACATTTTTTATGCAACTCTGCCTGGGATTGCTTATCCAGATATTGCAAAAAAAGCACAATTTGTATTTATCATGATTCTTTTAATATTTGTTTCTTATTTGGCTTTAAATTAATTTGGCTTTATATCATTGCAATTCATAATATGCATGGAAATTTAATCATACTAATTCTTTTTTTCTTGTTCTTATAATTATTTTATTTTTAATCTTGTTTTTTTACGATTAAAGAAAATCTACTGCGCATATGCATAGGATCTGATGGAGAAACCTATATTCACGGTAAAAAATTGAGCTGTGACGGGGATATTATTTCTTACTATGGCTAAGCATTTAGCTGAAAACGAACTGATGATGTTAGAAAGATCCCTGGACCAGCGAAAATGAATATCTTTTACCATTTTCCATATACCAGGAATATATTATAGTCAAACCCCTAATAAGTATAGGTATAATAGATATAATAAGAACAGGTGTCTGAAGGAATTGTTGAAAGAGAACCGGTGCATTATGGGAAAAGCAAAATAAAATAGCGACAGTCTGATCGGGAGCAGTGACAATTGAGATTTAGTTTAGATAATTACACGCTTTTCAACACTTAAAATATGCGCGAATGTTATTATTAAATAGAGTTGGTGTTGCGGTATTAACAGTTTACAAGTTTTTCGATTGTAGGCGGTAACTATATTGAAATATTAAGAAAGGCGAAAAAAATAACAAACCTGGCCTCGCAATGCATTAAACGTATTTCAGGAAAATTCATTTTCTCGATACCAGAGGAAAAATTGACTACTGTAAGTTAATATATTTCTATAACAGCTAAATGTTTTTCTAATCTAGAGATAATAAAATTAAACTCAAACTGTCGAAAATAATAAAATGTCGAACTTAGCAACTTTCTCCAATTCACTCATTACGCGAAAAATTTATATAAGGAAACTAAATGTTTAACTCAAACCAACTAAAGGTTTTGCCTAATCTCCGCTGACACTTTCTTTGAGTTTAATATATTCTCGATTCACTCGTCTGCTTCATGAATTTTTTCCGCGTTGGGCCCTATATAGGGTCCTATATAGGAACCTGTATAGGATTCTATATAGAGTCCTATGTCCTCTTTTGTCTCTTCTGTCCCTTTTCAAAAAATTTCATTTTTCCATTTTTAATCTTATTTTTGACGATTGAAAGAAAATCTGCTCGTCCTATCCAAAAATGATTAGTAATAAATTTATAGATCTTTTTAGGCGAACAACTTTTGTCTGTGAGTTTTAGTTCAGACCTTGTGTCGTTTTTCCAAAAAAATTTAATTTTTGTTTTGTTTTGAATGTTATTTTTTACGACTAAAGGAAAAATTAGGTCCGTGTCCTATCGAAATCATTCATGACAAATTTTAATGAGTTTTCGGTATTTCTTGGAAACGTCACTTTTGTCTATTTATTTTTTGTATAGCTTGTGTTGTTTGTCAAAAAATTTAATTTTTTTTCTAATTGTTTTTTACGCATTAAACGAAAACGGCGCATTTTATAAAAAAAAATTATAAAAAATTTGTAGCTGTTTTTTGAATAAACAAGTTTGGTTTCATTTTCTTCGTGACTCATGTCGTTATTCCAAAAAAAATTTATTTGTTTATTTTTTATTTTGTTTTTCACGACTAAAAACAAAAACTTCGCATCCTATCGAAACGTGATTTACAACAAATTTTTAGATCTTTTTAGGGCGAGCAATTTTAGCTTATTTATTTTTTGCGTATCTTGCTTAGTTTTACAAAAAATGGAAATTTTTGGATTTTTCATTATTTCTAGAAAGATCAAAAATTGGCAAACGTGGTTTATACAAGACCCCTAACCGTACATAAAAATTTTAAATCTTCAAAAATGTGGTTCCAAAAATGTTGAAAATGCGCTCACTTTGTCAATATTTATTCAAAACAGCTAGTTTACGAACTTGTTTTTTTAGACTTAAAAAAGTGTGCCAAAGCAGAATCGAATGTGATCAATTTTTCGAAAGTTATTGTGCCCATAAAATACAGACTACAGACAGACAAACAAACGCCTTCGTAAAAATCTTTTTTTCTGACGTAGGGGATCTCAAAATGTGGAGCTTTGATGAAAAACGGCAAAGTGAAATTTTACATAAAACCAATATCTTCTCATTATGGTTAGTACCTTGAATTTTGACACCCCAATCCCCTTTTATTGTGTCCGAAAAATGCAAAAAAAAGCAGTTTTCTATCAAATTTCAATTGCAGAATGTCATAAGCAAACAAAAATATTACCCTTAACATTCGTGTATTGTATCATTATTTGAAGGAAAGAATACATTTTTACGATTTACAGACATAAAAATGGTCTAAAAAATTGCTAAATGTCCTTTGAAAAAAAATTAGAAATAATTCACGTTAAAGAAATTCCAAAAGATACTGTCTGAATATGAATTAGATAGAAAACTGCTGTTTTAAATTTTCTGGTTTATTTTCCCGGCACAATAAAAGAAGAAGTGTCAAGATAAAAGATGATTGGGTGAGAATTATTTTTTCGATACTCCATTAGAGAAGACTATACTTTAACACCCTAATATGAACATCTCTATTTTTAATCTTATAAGCTAAGGGGTCGTGCATACAATACATCACATGTTTTCCTTTTTGTTTATATCGTTGTATCCCTTTTGTATTTGAGGAAATTCTATTCTCGTCGTTATCTAAATAAATGAAAAACGTGTGAAGGATTATACGGACGACCCCTAAGATCCCCCAAACTTAAGAACCTTAAGAAATTCACAATAATATTTCTTTGCGTGACAATTCTGTGGTAAAAAACTGGTGTATTACTTGAGTTTTATCACTCATAAAAATTAAAAATTAAATTTTGCCAATGTTTTCCAGTTTAAATTTTTTCCCAACATTTGAAAAAGAATGTTTATTATATGAAATTATTTAATTGCTTAATTCTTCAAATAAAAATAATACATTTTGAAGATTTTCAATTCTCAATTTATTTATATGTATATAAAATTTATAAATATTCATTTTAAAATTGACCTGACGTTTTTAGTATTTGGATTTCACACTAGAATATTGTGGGATTAAAACATCAATGACAAGCAATTACATTTCAATAAGAAAAGACGATTCTTTTTTTAACGTTTGGGAAAAACAACTGCTGGAGTAATTCAAATTTGTTTGAAGAATTGAAAATTCTTTAGAAGATCATGAGAAGTATTAAAATTGTCCATTAGTAAGTATTTGTTTTAAAAAAGATTAAGGGAATTACTAAAAAGTAACAATAAGACGTAAAAATGTAGTTTTTTATTTTTGGGTGCTATTTGTGGCGCCGCGGGGAGGGTAAGGGTGGGTTGAAAATAAATGTTGTTACTATAATTTTATTTTGTAGACATTTTTCTTCTTCAATCCCTAAAAAGTTTGGCACGTTTCGATGAAACCCTAGAAAATGGAAACTTTGGGTGGGGGGGGGGGGGGGGGGGGGGTCTTGTCTGCGGCTCGAAAAGCATTTTTTGGACAATATCAAATATCAAATTTAAATGCGTAAATACATACATGATCGATTTAAACATTCGAATCGCGATGCGCAAACGAGCGCGCAATGTTAGGTGGGATAACTTTGCATAAATTATTTCCTTCTGCTTCAAGATTTCTCAGATGATAGTCGGCATATTAATTGAAATATTAAACAAAGTTAGCTGGCTGTATGTGAGTGAAAACTCTGTCAGCTAGCGTATTATACACATATATAGGTGAGCGCCGCGCCGCGCCGGTCGCGTCTGGCTCCTCGTTTGACATTCACTGCCTAAGCTGACAGGGTTTCCACCCACGTACAACCAGCTGAGGATTATTTTCATGAAAAATATCATTTAAATCGTCGTCTTTTCGTTTAAATAATATATCAACTATCATCTCACAAAATTTTAAGTAGAAGGAAATCATCGAAAATTTTTTGTATTTTCCTTTCGTGGCGACTGCCATTGCCTGACCCACACAAAGTGCCCTAGATGACGCTAACTATACGTAAATTATACCTGTCTGAACCTAAGATTTTTAGGAGAGGTTTAAAATAGGGTGTATTCTAAGGTGCAACAAAATAGGTAACCCTTTGTTTTAAGGATAAAATGAATGTATTTTATAATGAAACGTACATGAAATGGAACTTAAACCTTACTATTATAAAAATATATTATTCAAATTAAATTGTCTGTATTTACGGTACATTCAACGCACAATTCGCATTTTTGTTCATCGCTGATACGGCGCAAGCAATTGCTGCACCGCATGAAGGTGTAACCCTTAACAACCAGTATTATCTCCCATCATCGCTGTAGAAGTGGTTGAATTCAAGCGAAAGCTAAGTATTTCAAAAACTTAGCCGGACCTAATAAAGGAATTTCTGTCCATAGATTGTACGGAACACTGGAATAAATTGATGCTTCGTTTAGCATACTATTGTATCACACATGTCGTTTTTTCAACAAAACTGAAGTATTTTATTTTGAATGTTATTTTTACGATTAAGGCAAAAACTACTTGTCCTATCAAAAACTATTTATGAAAAATTTCCATGAGTTTTTAGTATTTTTTGGAAGCCTAACTTTTATCTTTTTATTTTTTTGATTGCTTGTGTCGTTTTTAAAAAATTTAACTTTTTTATTTTTATTGTTTTTATGCCTTTTCAGGCCTTAAAAATTGGTGCCAAAGCAGAATCCAATTTGATCAATTTTTCCAAATTAATCGTACCTGCAGAATGCAGACTACAGACTATAGACAGACAGACAAAAATCTTCGTAAAAATCGTTTTTTATGAGTCAAGGGATCTCAAAACGTGGTGATTTGATGAAAACTGATAAAGGGAAATTTTACATAAAACCAATGCCTTCTCATTAGGATGAGAATGCAAAATTTGTCTGCATGAGACAAGCTTCTGGGCTATATTGATGTATTTTGAGCTGCTTAATTTGAATATAACCTCAGAATTTTTCGTACATGTCACAGTTTTCCCCTGAATGCAGGAAATCGAAGGAAATCTAGAGATATTCTGTAAGTTATTTTAATGATACAATTATACGTGAAAATAGACTCATGGTTGTCATATTCTTAAGTCTAGCGACTTGTAGACACTTAATTTGCACACATAAATTCTCTGATGTATCTACTACCTTTCCCTTGCTTAGGCAATTCTAGGGAAATTGCAGGTCTTTCTCATCTTATATGAAGTTATACGAAGGAAAAAATGCCATATCCTTTGAAGATTTGCGTGCTAAATCTACATTTGTGCACCAAATTTTTCAGGCTTATTTTGTTTTCTCTCCAGATGCAAAAAGTAGAGAAAAGCCTAGAGATTTTTTTATCACACAGGTCCACAAAAATAAGTTTTCTGCACGAGATACGTGGCTAGGCTGTATTTGATATTAGTCATTTAACATACATGAGAAAATCACAATCTTACATTTGTTTTGACATGCAATGGTACAAAGGGCTATTTACTTTCGAGTTAAGGTTCGAATAATCGGATACTCTATGCGACTCGACTAAACTCTAGCGACTCTAAAGAATCACGGTGACTAATGCTTCGGAGTAGTAATACACTGTTATATGCATACTGATTTAAAAACATTAAAACTTGGCGAGATATTGCAACAGTGGTATACGCCCACGCATTTACATGAGATAGAACGGCTATATATTGTAGCGCTTTGGCCCAGCGCACCAGTTCTTGTCATACTTTTTTACTACTTAGATAAAGAAACGTCGCTCTGACTACGTGTTAGCGCGACCCCTTTTCAAAAACTCAAATCTCTTCTTGCTCCTGTCCCATTTTGGCGATCGTGCCAGGATGGTTCCAAACAATCACAGCTAAAACGATCAAACTGCACTATCTTGAAATTAAACACCTGGAGCGGGTCAAGAAAGATAAAGAAAAATTCTACAAGAATAAGGAAGAACCCCGAGGAGATATTTACGAATTTTCCCCTTGTAAAAAAAGGCAAGTAAGGAAACTCGTAAAATTAGAGGCTGAATTGAAGTAGGCCCTATCTTACGTAAACCAGTGTTCACGAAAACCTGAAAAAGGAACTTGGATGAGCGATACACTGCTGTAAACCATCGGAAGCAATTTCCAGAAGACGAAGCCACTGCAAGCCGCCGATACGCCGTGCCATGCCGTCACGACTGGTTCACCATCCTCCTACGAAGAGGATAAGAAGAAGTTAGTAGCAGCAAGTGGGCGGTGCGCCATGCCGTTACGCCTGGTTCGCCATCTCTACGGACGAAGAGGACAACCACGCAGCCGCTACAGCAAAAAAGTAAGTATTTAATTTAGATAAATAAGTGAATTTGTAAAAGTGCGGTCCTTTAAGTGACAAGTATTAGAAAAATTAAAAGTAGAACGAGAATTGTAAAGCGTGCGTGACACAGATATCTATTTCTCGTAAAAACAGATAAAATAGGAAACCTGGCTTTCGACGCGTACAGGAAGGGCACATCCGTAGATTACGATACCCAAAGTAGTGACTCTGACTCGATAGACGTGTTAGACGAACTCAGTACGCGCTTCAGAATTGCGACAATGGCATCTCCCGCATCCTCTATTACTCCTCCGACTGATGAACAGATGCTACAAACCATCTTAGCCAAAATGAATAGTTACGAAATTAATATGAGTTTTTTGACAAGGGAAATGGAAAATAGGGTGGAAAAAATCAGAACTCTAGCGGGTAGAGTCTGATTGAGAACCCAGGTGCAAACAGATAGGGAGGATCCGGAACTAACATCAGACGATAAAGAAGGAAATAGCATTAATCGAAACCGAGAACCTAGCCTTCCTACAGAGATAACTAATCGCTCTAGCGGCTCTAGGCTCTACGCAAATCCCCAAATCCAAGAGCCTATTCATCAGAATAGTGAGGTACCTAATAATATTGTCCGGCATACGCCCTTTTATAACAGGGAAGCACCCAACCACCCTACTGAGGCTATTCACCACGCGAACTCTCAAAACATAGAACCGGTCGTTCAGAATAGGGAAGTATTCAGTTACCCCGTTCGCCTTATGCTTCCCATAAACGTTCAAAATGTAGTTACCATCCAAGCCAAGGATATTATACGTACTATTAAACCACTTAACGTCAGGATGACGTAGGGACAGAAGATTTCATCCAAATGGTAAGAAGGCGAAAAAACGGTGTAGTCAACCCGATCTCTTATTAGACTTTGTGATAGCCGAAAAAATTCTAGGAAACGCGGAAAGATCTGCTAGATTTACAACCATCAATTCATACGAAGATCTTTTTGAAACCCTGCGTCAAAATTTACAACAAACCGGATCAGTCTCTGCGTTGAGAAGTAGGTTACAAAGTTGTAAACAGGGACCCACGGAAACGGTCCAGAATTTTAACCTTAGGTTTTGGCAGGGAGTAAATGAGCTTAAATATGCGGTTCAAAATGAAAATTATGCACCAATGGAAAGAAAATTAGTGATCAACATCGAAGAGAAAGAATGTCTAAAAAGATATTTATTGAACCTGAAACGCGAGATAGGGCTGCAAGTAAAAGCTCAAAATCCCGGTAATGTAACAGAAGCTCAAAATCATGCGATAGAAATGGAGATGTGGCTGCAAAAAACTCAAACAACGAGAATACAGACAGGATTCAGAGACCAGGACACTTTGCTAATCAGTGCCAATCACAACAGCAACGAAATTTTCTAACGGGACCATTCCAAAAGCGACCCCCGCAAGTGAGGAATATTCAGGAAGAGGATCAGGGTCATTTTTTAGAGCACGAAAAGATGAGTCAAGAGGAAATAGAAGAGCAGATCTGGTACCCCTTTTTGGATGAAAAAGAACTTCTTTATGTGTCACGATAAACATACATCGACGGAAGCAGTATACCTGAACTATTTTAATAAAAAACATCTTTTCCATGTAGTTCATTACGAATTACCATTACCTCAGGAAGGTATAATAGGAATACCTTTTCTCATGAAGTTCCAAAGGTACGCTATCATCCAAAGATTTTTAATACTCGAAAAGGTCAAACTGCCACTACACACCGTTGGAACCTATATTTCTGAGAGAACCGCGAAGGTGAACAGCATCCAGCTCGAATCCAACTTAGACGCAGAAGTTTGGATGGAAGAAGACGAAAATGTACCGTCCGGAATTTACAGAATACAAAATATGAAATTACAGGTACCTTTCTTCAATTATTCCGATAGGCCGCTGAGAGTGACTATACCCAGTTAAAAATCCATTGATAGGATAACAAAAATCTCTGAACAGGAAATAAAGAAAATTGAAAAGACTGTCAACTCAAGGATTCTTCATTTATTAGAAAAAACCCGGATGGATCACTTGGAGTCAGAACTAGCCGCCGCCATTTGGCGAATGATTTCACAGTAAACCGATGTATACACCTTACATGGAGATCCTATACCTTGCACTAGTTTAACAGATCACGAGATTATTTTAAAAACAGGTAAAACTGTTAATATAAAAGCTTATCGCCCTCCAGAAAGCCAGAAAAATTTCGTAAAAGAAGAGGTGGCCTCTTTACTTCAGCAAGGCTTAATAAGGCCTTAAAGCTTACCCTTCAACTCACCGATATGGGTTGTACCCAAGAAACGTGGAAAATTACGAATGGTTACGGATTACAGGAGGGTAAACCTCGATACCGATCAGGATGCCTACTCTTTACCTGTAATAGATAACATCCTGGATCACCTGAGTAACTCAAAATTCTTTTCTGCATTCGATCTTTCACCAGGGTTTTATCAAATCCTTATGAAGGAAGAATCTAAAAAGTATACAGTTTTCTACAAAAAAGACAGACATTTTGAATTTAACAGGATGCCTTTTGGTCTAAAAAACGCTCCAGCTACTTTTCAACGCATGATGGATCAAGCCTAACGAGGACTCGTCGGAAACCACTGTTTTGTATACCTAGATGATATAGTCATCTTTAGACAAACCATTAAAGAACACAAGCAGAATTTAATATTATTACTCGACCGACTTGGAGAGACCGGATTAAAATTACGACCAGCAAAATGCGAATATCTGAGATCCGAACTAGAATACCTTGGACACTTTATCACCGCTCCGGCTACTTTTCAACGCATGATGGATCAAGCCTTACGAGGACTCGTCGGAAAGCACTCTTTTTTATACCTAGATGATATAGTCATCTTTGGACAAACCTTTGAAGAACACGACCAGAATTTAATAATATTACTCGAACGACTTAGAGAGACCGGATTAAAATTGCAATCTGCAAAATGCGAATATCTGAGATCCAAACTAGAATAATTTAGACACCTTATCACCGCCAAAGGTGTTAAGCCTAATCCAAATAAGGTCAGCGCGGTAAAAGATTTTAAAACGCCTAATAACATGAAACAAGTACAATCTTTTCTAGGGCTAGCAGGTTACTACCGTAAGTTTATAAAAAACTTCTCGCATATAGCTAAACCCCTTAACCAAACTCAAAAAAAAGACAACCCTTTTAATTGGACCACTAGACATCAGCTAACGTTCGATCAACTTAAGAGTGTATCATGTACAACGCCAGTACTTCGATACCCTGATTATAGTAAAGAATTCGTGCTCCTTACGGATGCCTCAAATGTAGGACTAGGAGCCGTCCTAAGTCAGGATGGCCACCCCTGCTGCTTCATATCTAGTACTCTTAACGGAGCCTAGAAAAATTACTCGGTTACGTGGTATGGGCCACGCTACGTTTAAGACAGTACATCCTGGGAAGAACGTTCCAAATACAAACTGACCACCAAGCCCTGAAGTGGCTTCACAATGTAAAGAATCCCTCATCCAGATTACTACAGTGAAGGTTAAGATTGGAAGAGTACTCGTACAAGCCGATCAAGCACATACAAGGAAAAGAAAACAAGGTGGCTGATTGTCTTTCCAGATTGTTTTCAATAAGAAAGGACCCATTACTGGAGGCTAGGAAGAATGTCGAGATAAGCGCCGACGAACTGGAATCTAGACTACCAGATATAGAAATGCTTGACGCCTCTGGCTTCGAAGCAGATTTGACAACTCCTACCCCGCATCAGTTAAACTTCGAGAAACCATTTGTGAAGGAAAAACCGAAACCAAAGATAATCAACGAGGAGGTGTTAGCTGGACTCGATAGGGAAGTGGAGAGAGAAGGAACGCCCCCAATACCGACGCGAGAAAATCTTCCTGAATATGATGAAGAGTTATACGAACAGTTCCGGAATTAGCTCAAGGAAGGAGGTGATAATAATGCCTTAAAGAAACCAAACGCAGGGGAAAAATTATGGAGAAAAATCAAAAAACGACCCTCGAACGATCAGAATCTAGAAATCCTGCTAGTCTATGATGAAAGAACGTGGCTTAAAAGGATTTGCGAGATAGTGGCTGACTTTAAGAATCGGAAATTGACAATAGCCAGATTACACTTTATGGATGCTACCATAACAACTATAGAAAAAATTTTAATTGAACAATTTATCCATTTCTTTAGCCAAAAATACGAAAATTGTTTAAATATTTACTACTACTTCTTACCGTTGAACGAACTGGTCCAACAAGAGAAACTCGAAATATTAAAGGAAGCACATGGATCTATTTCTAATCAACATTTCGGTAAAAATAAAACTACCAACAAAGCCAAACAGTTGGGAGAATGGAAAAATATGGAAAATGATATTTGTGACTACGTAAAAAAGTGCCCCATATACAAACTCCAGAAGACAACGCGAATTAAGAGACAGGCCGAAGCTATCGTACCTGACACACCTGTTAACCAAAATGATAAAGTCGCAATGGACATTTTCTGGCCCATCCTATGACAAAGAGTGGAAAAGAATACATACTTAGTGTACATGATCAACTGAACAAATATTTGATGCTGATAACACTAAAAGATGCTAGGGCTGAATCCATCATCAAGGCACTTTTCGATTATTTTATTTATATATTCGGAGCCCCGAAATCTATCCTCACAGAGAAAGGAGCACACTTCGTTTCAGAACTAGTCCAGAATGTGAAAACAACTACTTATCACCCCCAAAGTAACGGTAGTTTAGAAAGAGCTCACTCTGTGCTGAAAGATTTACTGAGAACCTATATGCAGGACTTCCTTGATAAGTGGAAAGAAGGGCATGAGCAGTACTTACAGAAAGCAAAGGAAAAGATATAACTTTAGAAAGAGAAATACAAAAGGTACCAAGATCCAAGATAGTGTTACCGCAATCTATCTATAAACCGGGAGACCTGGTCAAGTTCGTCAACCATAATGCGACTAAAAAACTCTCTGCAAGTTGGAAAGGACCCGCAACAAAACCTGGAAGCTAATGATAAGCATCAATGATTCCAGCTTACAAGAAAGGTTAGATATAGTTCGCGATATAATGAGACTCACGATTCGAGCGTGTAACTCAAACTGCGCTGAAGAAAAAGAGGTTAGATTAACAGGCGAAAGGTATGAGAGGGCCAAAAATAAACTTCACCGACTTAACCAGGTGATGGGTAACAGACGACACAAAAGAGAATTAATAAACGCAACTGGGGATATAGCTAAGACACTGTTCGGAACTTCAAGTAATAACGACCTTGAACATATTAATGAGGGGTTTGATCAATTTTACATAGACAATAAAAATATGGCTCAAGCCTTGCAGAACTATACCAAAATATTAAAAGTGTTATTGGATTATCCTTTGATTAATTACGGTGAATTAAAAACTCAATTAAAACAAGAAATTAGTAACGCCGAACAATTCTGAAGAACCCTCAATAATAATACGAGGAATTTATTCGTAACAACAAAAATTTTAACCTGTGCAATTTTAATAGAAGAATTAGCCGAAGATATTAATACATTATTAACAGCAATAAATAACGGAAAGCATGGAATTGTGCACCGCCAGATACTAACACTGCAAATGCTAATGGTTACTATTCGGGGATTCGAAATAATGCATAGAACTAAGTATCACCTCGAAGCCGACCCCGAGAGTTATCAGCGCATTATCGATATCAGCAATGTCAGTGTAGCGATCGTCAAGCAATCTCTCATATATGTCATCAAAATACCCATATTGGAAAAAGAAGAATACATTATTAACCTCATAATCCCTATTCCACAAAAATACAAAATACTCACCTTGCTCTCATTCCCGAACACGAATTTATATTTCAAACTAAAACTGAATATGTACCTACTGATAAATGCACACTAAATGAATGTAAAGACTTAGCCAACTATAAAATTTGCCATCTAAATCAACCGGATTATAGACTAATAGATACAGACAATTGCGATACCAATATAATTAAAAAATCACAAGAGGAAGCCAGGTGTACCTTTTCACCTTTTAAATTATACAGCGAAAGTTTATATTAACTAACAAAGGGTACATAATACTACCTACGCGTAGACTTAACTTAGACCTCGTATGCGGAAACTCATTCCCACCGGTAAAATTAACCGAAAATACTCTAGTTCAAGGGCCAGGATGTACAATTTTGACAGATGATGTACAATTGTATTTAGAAAGAAACTAAAAGAGTATAAAAAATATTTTATAAGCAATATGTCATATAATATACCTTACGATAAAAATTCACTAGATGTATTAGAGGACCATCTAATCACTCTAGCTAGAGAAGTAAACGTCGATGTACTTAAACAAATGAGACTGAGTTTAGCCGTCACCGAGAATTTGTTAAGTAAAATAGGGAGTCATCATCGATTTTAAACTTTGTCAGAGAAAGCTCTCGAATGGTTGAAATACCTAGGATATGCTGATATACTATTAATCACGCTATATACATCCTACAAATGCGGATTCTGGAAATTGATATCAAAATGTATTCCAAAAAAGATTTGCGTATTTTGTGTGAAGATCAACGTTCATGATACTCCTTCGCCTACTGTAAGTTACTCTAACAACCCTCCAGTAGAAGAAACACCTCTGCACATGAAAAATAACAGTTACATTTTATTAGAAGGGTTTAGGGAATAAACTCTGTCTGTCAAGGGGGGTGTAACAGTGGCATACGCCCACGCATTTAGATAAGATAGAACGGCTATATATTGTAGCGCTTTGGCCCAGCGCACCAGTTCTTGTCATACTTTTTTACTACTTAGATAAAGAAACGTCTCTCTGACTACATGTCAGCGCGACCCCATTTTAAAAACTCAAATCTCTTCTTGCCCCCATCACAATATATAATAATGCTACAAGGCCAAGCTTTCAAATGCGTTTGTGTGGCACACAGGTGAGTCATCTTATGACATTATGACGCATAAATCAGAAATACGCTGAAACTCGCATCAACTCGAGTGGAATTCGGCTCGACCCCAGTGGACTCTTGGCAACTGTTATACCTCAGCTAACTCGAGAGTGAATAGCTCTTTGTTATGTTAATATCTAAATAATGACCAGAAAATCTCTAGGCTTTCCCTTAATTTCGTGCATCTAGGTGAAAACTGCGTCGTGCGCGAGAAGTTCTGAGGCCAGTTTCGAATTAAGCAGCTCAAAATACATAAATATAGCCTAGTCACTTGTCTCATGCAGAACACTTTTTTTAGGGGCCGGTGTGGCCAAAAAATCCCAAAGATTTTCACCACTTTTTCCATCTAAGTAAAAAATGGTGCAAGCCCGAAAAATCTAGTGGTCAAATTCAGATTGAGAGCGCAAAACTGCACAGAATTAGCATTTCTGTTATTTTTTGCTGTATTAGTCTGTTTAACATGACACGCGTAAGATTATTCTTCCGTAATCTGGTATTAGCAAAATAATGACCAGGATATCACTAGGTTTTCGCCTATTTTGTGAATCGCAAGCCAGACACGTATTCAGCGGCTCAAAATACATACATAGAGCCTAGACACTTCTCTCGTGCACATAATTTTTTTTGTGGGCCTGTGTTCTTGTAAATATTTAAAATAACTATATGCTATCTAATTATAAACTTTGAAAATTAATTAATTCAAACCTAAACCAAAAAGTATTTAAAAATTCGTAACATCATCATGATTTGCTTAATTCAATTATTTTGAGCTACAGTTTAGCAAAAATTTACCTTATCCCCGTGGTAGTTGATTTTCGTTCTTCCGGGCAGATGATCACCCTGGATTAGATCTAATACATACTCTGTTCCCTGAGAGAAGATCCTCTAGGCGCGCAAATGGGTTGGTGTTTCTGGATGGAGGAGTGTCCTTACCCGTTTTTTCACACGTAATTTATTAAGTTCTCTTCTTATTGGTCCCTTGGTCTTAATTTAATATTTAGTACTTTCGTTGAGTATCTTTCTAAAATAGTTTGAATGACATTTACGAGATGTAAGCTATAAAAGAAAAGGACATCACCGCGCGTAATGCTCGAGTCACAGGGGTCTACGTTAGCCACTTGAGTTTCTGACTCAGTCCATTAAGCTTTTTCAAATTTTCAACTTTCCTAGGCAAGCAATGTACGAGGGTAATTCAATAAGTCCTTAGAATGACCAACAGATGGCACACGAATCGCTCCCAATCATCTGTTTTCAGTCAGCACCACTCCCGACTAGATATATGGTGCAGTCACAGTCCACATCTTCTGAGTTTACGTGTTTTTATAACCA
>NC_046660.1:133002184-133027996 GCF_010883055.1 Belonocnema kinseyi
TATAGAGCTCCAAGGAAATTATGTTGAAAAATAAAAAAAAATTTACCCAAAAAAAATTGTTTTTATACTTCATTCTAAGGACTTATTGAACTACCCTCGTATCATTGGAATCGGAGAAATTCGCAGATGCGGATTATGCTATTTTGAAATTGCTAATTGTAAAGTTTTAATTATGTAAATTTCCCTATTTTGACCTGCTGTGGGCTAAAGACCCCTGCTGGGGTAACCTTATCCACACTGAGTTTGGTAAGCAAAACACACAAGTAGTAGAAAACATAAAGCCAGTGTCGTAAATCAATCAAAGAAAATAGTTTCTGATGAATTTGAAGAGGTTCCCTCAGATTGGCTGAAACATCTCAACAAATCCCTGCTTCTTGATAAATTCAACAATGAGCTGCGCGGAAAAAACCAAAATTGGTCGTTCTAGAGGATCTTCTCTCAGGGAACAGAGTATAGGGTTATCCAAGGCAAAGGTTGAAAGAAATTTAAAAACAGGAATATCAATATAAATAAATAATGATCCAACAATTTTTTATGTTCTTTAATGTTTATACTATTTACTTTATTCATTTAATTATTTATTTTTAAATCACTTTAACTAAGAGTGAAAATATCTTTACCTATGCAAAGTTACAAAAACATTCCGTATGAATTTTTTTGTTATTAAGTTTCTTAGGTGGTCAGGATGCCAAAAAAATTAGGTTCACGTTGATTTGGATTAGAAAGCTGCTGCTATAACATTGAACTACACCACTGTAGAATTTTTCATAATAAAGGGAAAATGAGATTCTTGTATTTTACTTACCTGTCCATCTCATATTTCCCCTATCTTTTCAAATTTCACCCGCCAGCGAAATATATTGAACGTATTTTGTAAGAAGTAGGTAATAAGTACTCGATCATTAATTTATAATTCTGGAAATAGGCGATTTCCATTGATCACGGTCTACCTGCTAGAATGGGTGCAGTCAAGTTGCGGATCTGTCGGAAAAATAATTCGGGTGGTGCCCCCCCCCCGTTACTACCTTCTCCGCTTCCCAACGCTCGCCGCCGAACTGTCGTCTCACATTTCCCATGAAATTTTCTTCACATATTACCTAGGCTAGCATATTCATTTAGAAACTAACTGGTAAAAACTTGTGTGAAACTTGACGACCGAAATCAAACCGAATTATGAATTTGACTTGTAATATCAAAATTACATCGATAAGAAATTGTTCTTTTTCGATGATTTCTATTCTCTTCGTTTGTATGCAGTTCTCTCTTTTATCGATTTCTACTGTCCCCGAATCAAGAGCATCCTTCATATAAGTCGCAGTTTCTGGCAATTTTAGCAGAGTGTGCTTTCGAGCACGACCGAGGTTTTTGTAAAAGCGCTCAACATTGTCAGCGGTCACCGTTCCCAGATGATTATCACGCATTTCGATTTTCTAAATTTGAGAAGGTTTCAAATCTAAAAAATCATCTTCTACTGCTTTTCTTTTAGCGACATTGCTAATTTGTTGCCCACTTAGCGGTTTCAAGCTGTTTTCTTCATGTTTGTGATTTGTTTTACTATCAACCATTTCTTTCGAATAATTTGTCGCAGATTTTAGTTCATGTTTTGACGCTGGCTAGCTAGCATCGTCGAATTTTCTGTATGATAATTGAAACAAAACAGTTTATTTTGTAGAAAATTCATCTGTTAACAATTTAACTGCTGAATTTTGTAGAAAACTGGAGTGTCTAAAATTCCACTGTTGAAATTTGAAAAAATTTTGTCTGGTTCTAAATAAAGTGTCGAATTTTCTAGCAAATTGTCTTTAGGAAATTTAAAAGAAAGAATTTTAATTGAAAAAAAAGAAAAGAAATTTAAACTGAATACATTTCTCAGTCGAAAATGGAATAATTGAATTTCTAGTTCAAAAAAATTAATATTTTCATCAACAAAGAAAAACTAATTTTAAACAGAATACACGAATTTTTACCAAATTATCTAGAAGAATGTTATACTTGAAAGGATAAATGTTTAAACAAAAATCGAATAGTTGAATTTTTGATTCAAAAATTAATTTTCAACAAAAATTCATTTGTGAACCAAACAGCTATATTCAAATAAAATAATAAGGTTTCCACTCAAAAAGAATGATTTTTAGTTTAAAATTAATTTTGATTTAGAAAATGACTTTTAATTAATTTACAATTCATTAAATTGATCAAATAGATAGTTTATTGTATAATTTAATTTCTATTATTTATTAAAGTGTTATTCATTGTTAAACATTTAATCAACTATAAATATAATATTAAATCTGAAATGTTGAGTAAAAATCTTTTTCAAGTTAATACTGTTAATTTATCAGCTCGATATTTAGGAAAAGTTCCACGAATCATAATAATAATAAAATATGGGGCCTTGAATATCAGGGCAGAAACCATAGAGGAATTAGAATTACAATGGCGGCAAAAGGCCATCCATAGCGAGCATCCCAAAACGTTAGTTCAAAATGAAGAGGATAGTGAGGCATCCAATATTTGGCTATGAAAGGGTATTTTGTATCCAGAGACGGAAGCATTCGTCATTGCGATACAGGACAAGGTTGTCAGCACCAGAAATTATCGCAAATACGTGTTACATCAAGACGTGGTTGACCGGTGCCGATCATTTGGAGATACCAACGAATCCTTTGAGCACATTATTGATGGCTGTCGCGTAATGGCTCAGAGAGAATATACGCACAGATATGATGATGTAGCGAGCATTATACATCTAAAACTGGCCCTAAACCTAGGACTCTTAAAAGAATGGATGCCTTTCTGTAGATGCATTCCAATGCCCGCTTTAGAAAGCGAAGATTACATCTTATATTGGAATGTTACTTTCCAAACGGATCATTACATGCGGGCCAATCGACCTGACATCGTAATGCGAGAAAAAAAGTGTAAGAGTCTACATCATCGACATTGCCTCTCTGCTTAACCGAAATTTGCAGTCCACCTATACAACCAAGATCCACAAGTATAGCGAGTTAAGGGGGTCACCCCGTATGACGGCCCGTTTTTTAAAATGTTTTTTGGGAATTTTTTTTTTGACGAACGATAACAATATACAACTTTGAACTTTTCACTATATATTTATTCACATTTGAACAGTAAATTGTGCAAGTTTGCACCCAAAATCTTTATTATAATGCATATGGCGCAAATCCGAAGACACCCATATAAAAAATAGTGTATCCATAGCTGGCATGACTCCGGGCGAACGGCTTATTTGAAACCAAAAAACCAAACGGCATTTTAATCGGTGAAACTGCGGTCATCGCCTGAACTAGAATATTTTTAAAATGTTTAAAATTGAGTAATTGCCACGGTTTTGAACTTTTTTTCTTCAATTTTCATGATTTTTTTTTATCACTTTCTTGCAAAAAAAAAAACAGTTTGGAATGGTTTAATGATTGTAGTTCAGGCCATGCGTATACATGTGCTGAATCTATCCTAAAAATTTTAAAGCAATCGGTCTAAACGTTTTTGAGACATCATGCCGGCCAATTCGAAAAATGTGGTTACCATATTGACAAATGTGATCCATGCATCTATTCACACCATTGTGATTTCTGTATTGGCAGCAGCTCACAAGGTGGTTTTATTAAACACCTGTTGCATTGTAAGAAACTTTCTTGACTATCAGGAAGTGAGCGACTAAAATTCCGTGAAGTGGCAGATCGTAGCTCTAAGAAAGCATCCAGAGGTGACGACTGTTGTCACCTCCAAGCCTAGTAGCCGCTTGTAATTGTATACCTACAACATCATCACAGGAGTTTTCAAGCATCGTATTAAATTAGTTGAACTTATAACATTCTGATCTCATCAGTCACTTGACTTAGTCCGTGGCTATGATGTATAATCGGGTTTACCCGATTAAAAGTTTAGTAAAAAATAAATACCAAAGGTGTTCTCGTTTTAATGTCGCGGTAGGGCTTGCGCTTTCCCCTCATGACTTTGACGGCTATGTTGGATGTAGCATTGCTACTAACAGGGTTTCCGATGCCAAATAGGCGAATAACGAAGAGGAGATGGACTAAGCAGAACACCAAACAAATAATAATGGAAAGCATACTAAAGATATTAAAACGCATGTTGCTTCCCGAGGATCATCGGGGCGCCCCTGGAGCCACAGATGGGAGCCACACCATGCGGGATGGTGGGGATAATAAGCTGCGAGATGTTCAGGCAGATCTCACTAATCAGACAGCTGGCCAGCAAGAACATCTGCGACAAATGGTAAGAAGTGGAACATCAACTGTGCCTGCTGCGGCTGCTTTGGCTAGCGTTAGCTATTTGCAGCCAACCACCTCGATAGAAATGCCGTGGGAAAGCATCAATTGGAATACCACAATAAAAGAGGAATTAGTGTGCCCCTTTTACGAAAGTGCAAAGTTTGAAATGAAAATGGAAATAGAATACAATTTAAGAACGAAATTTGCTGCAAAGTTTCCTAATATACAGAAAGTCGCTCTAAGAGATATTATCGCTAAGGTGGTAAAGGACATTAGCACTAATCTGCACGTGACAGAAGACCGAGCAACGGCGATTCAACAACAGCTTGATTTGGCATGGAAAAACGACGGCAATGAACATCACCTAGAGGAAGCAGCTTCAAACGGTCAAGTAGGAGCAGTCGATCTTCTTCCTCAACCTATTGATGATCCAATACCATCATATCCTCCAGAGGTGGATGGCCTTATACAGCCAGAGGCAGAAGCAGAGGTTCAGCAACCAAAAAAGTGACGAAAAGAGTCATACCATATGAACACAGATTTTATGCGCCTTTATTCTTTGGCAGAGAAATGGGTACAAAGTGTGAGGTGAGAACATCATAAACTCTTCTTACTAAAATACCCAGAGCTAGCCACAAAAATAAACGAGTAGAATCTGGCAGATCAAAGACGCTTAATATCGATGAACAGACTCGTTTTGGCTGTTGAAATAGCTGCTAACAAAATGAAAGTGGAACAGCAGCTTCCTATTGATGAACTTGCCTTGGAAGATGTGGACAACAAAGAGTTCATTGCTGCTGCAAGCATAGGTGCTAGGGATAATGAACATCGAGTACCGGATCCATTAGAACCACATGCGGATATTAATAAGGATGATGTGTATACGGAAATCTTAGAAAAACTACAGCACCCTGAAAGGAATTTTGGCCATGCTTTACTAGAGTTCAGATATGTAGAACCAACACTAAGGCATTCGCTGCCCAAGATAAACATCACAAATCATCTGCGTGCACTAATAGCACATCTCGACAGCAAGGTTTTACCTATGTATTTGAAAGTAGCACAAACTTATTTAGAGGTGCAAAGTCTTGTATACTGTGCAGCTATAGCAACTGTTCGAACTTTGGGCCGAAAATGTAGGACTGCAAATGCTGTTTTTGTCTCAGCAAGGGGTCGAGATCTACCATGGAGGATCAGGTTGGGTATGGATATCAGCAAAATAAGGTGCAAATTTGGTCGATTAGCTCAACATAAAAATAGAAATAGAACCAGAAAGCTGATAAGCTATGTCACTAAAATCATCCATCATCGGCAACCGTGACATTAAAACCAGCAATATTGGATGAGATTATAGACTCCCAAAGACACAGACTTAATTTTCTTACTGCTAGAATGCGTCGTTACAAGAAAAGTAGTGCACGTTGGAAACAAAATCGAAACTTTCATACAGATGAAAGAAGGTTCTATCGTGAACTAAAAGTAAAGCCAAATAACCAAGAAGACAGCGAAGTCCCTCAATTGGAAGATATGACTAACTACTGCTCTGGTGTTTGAGGAAAAATGAACAGATGCAATTTGAACACTGCATGGTTCAAATTCGAGGAAGCAAGGTCAAGAAATAGCCCTGAAAAGCAACTGATAAACAGCACAGCTTTAGATGTTTCGACGGTTTTGAAAAGGGCAAGTAATTGGAAAGATACAGGTCCGGACATGTTGCACAACTTCTGGTAAAAGTACCCTACAAGTGAGCATATTGCATTGGCAAGGCGTTTTCAGAAGATCATTGAACACCCAGATCTGATGCCAGGCTTTATGCTCCAGGGTACTACGTATATGTTACCTAGAAAACCAGACGGTCCAATTCCATCTGACTTTGGACCGATAGCCTGTCTTCTAACAATTTATAAATGTCTAACAGCTATCATTGCATATAAGGGAAATTCTCTTTGCGACGAGAATGTCATTCTTACAAAAGAACAAGAAGGATGTTGTTAAAACTTGTGAGGCTGTAAAGATCTAGTCACTATAGACGTTTTTGCCAAGACTCAAACTCGTAAGCATCAAAAGAACTTACACACGGCGTACATTAACTACAAGCAAGCGTTTCCTTCCGTGCCACATGACTATTTGCTTAAAGTCTTAAAACTTTACAAAATCTGCCCACGCATTATTGACTTTCATGATAATGAGGATAGTCATCAAGTGACCCCTCTTCTTTACATGAATGACCTAAAGCTGTATGCTTGTTCATTCCAGAAACTGCAGCAAGTAATCGATGTCACAAAGCAGCTTTTCAATGATAGCCACAAGTTCGAAAATGACATTGAGGCAATGGCTGCAAGCGAATCATATAAATATCTGGGTATTCTTGAATCTAAGGGTAATCAGCATACGATAGTTAAGACAGGTTATACTAGGCAGTCTGATAAGTCCCTGAAAAATGAAACACGGAGACGTTGTTTTGGCCAAAGTCGGTTTTATTTTTCAACATATTCTCCTTTTAGGTCGATACAGCGAGTCCAACGATTTTCTAACTTTTTGATACCGTCCGAAAAGTACTCGATCAGAAGGTCTCCAAAATACGCCTCAGTTTCAGCTAAGAGCTCCTCACTTGAGTAAAAACGCTTACCGGTGAGCCATCTCTTCAGGTGGCTGAGAAACCAATTCGAAGCCGATTTCATGCAATTTTGCTTGTGCAACTAAGCATGAATGAACAGGCGCATTGTCGTGATGATAAAGCGGTTTTTTCTTCTTCAAATGCGGTCGTTTTTCGGCGATTTCGATTTTCAATCGGTCCAATAATGATGAATAGTATGCTCCGGTTGTGATTTTACCTTTTTCAAGATAGTCCACGAATATTATACCATGTGCATCCCAAAATACGGAGACCATAACCTTTCCGACCCATTGTTGCGTTTTTGGACGATATTGCCCACACGTTCCAATGATATGCCTACAGCATTAGCTACCTCTCTCAATCTCACTTTGGGATCATACAACATCATATCATGGATTTTTTCGACATTTTCTGGTGTAGTGATCTCTTTTGGGCGCTCAGATCGTTCAGCATCAACTGTGCTCGTACGGCCACAACGAAACTCGGTAAACCACTTATGAATCGTTCCAATCGACGGTGCAGAGTCCGGGTAATACTTATCCAGCTTGGCCTTGGTCTCGGATATCGTTTTCTTGCGAAGATAGTAGTGTCTGATCAAAACTCGAAACTCAGATTTTTCCATATTAAAAAAAACTCGGAGGTTAGTCGCTTCTCAGTGCTGTAACTTGTAAATGCGTAAACATAAATGGCTGAAGTTTTGACAGGCGTCATTTGAAGGATCACCTCGACGAAAATGGTTCACATTAGTGAATACTAATGCCATCTCTTAGATGTATAACTTGTAAAATGCTGAAAATAGTTTTGTATGGGATGCGAATTTTTTTATATTATGAAAAAAGACAATAAAAATACATCTGATTCATCATTAATGCATATTATGAATTGTAATAATATAAATTTATTAAAGAGAGAAAACCTTATTAAATTTGGAAGTTTTATTAACAGTCACAAAAAAGGAAAAACAACTTGGAGTCGTGCTCTACAATCTTGGTTTAGATACGTAGAAAAATTCCGTCGATTTGCTCGACCACTTTGTTAACGTGATACTTTTAATCAATCCTATACTTTTTGAAATACTTTCTTTTCGAAAATTTACAAGTTTTACTGCTGAAAAGGAACTTTAAATTATACTTACCAACTTTTATTATGTATTTGATCTATTACTTTTTTTTTATTTCTTGTGCGTTTACATGCAGCTATATATGGGCTTTCAGTTTAACTCACCATCTCGTTTGAAAAAAATCATCAGGCGGCGCTACGTGCATCCCACCAGATATACTTCAGAGCTCTATAGGACCCTGAACATATTCCCGTACGTGAACCCATCCCTCAATTGGGCTCTGCGAATTCACCTGTACAGGCACATGTAAAGGATATTTCTCGTACGGGTCCTTTGCAGGAACATATACAGTTTCCATAGCCGAATTTCTGTACAGGTACTGTCAAGATTACGTGTACAGGTTCGTGTACAAGAACATGCGCAGGTTCGTCCGTGGTTGCAGATGTGATATATAAATATTCGTTTTATATTCATAATATTTTTGTGTTAAAGCCATTAAGTTGAATGCAAACAAAAGTAAATCGTGTGTTTAAGTGCATTTTGTCTGCTGTTCCGGCACCGATATATCAAAGAATGTCAGCTTACATGTGTGAGATTAATATGCTTGTATTCTACTCGTGTCGCAGATTCGCAGACCCGTGAAACTTGGTATTAGTAGACATACTTCTGATCCCTGATGGTAACAAATGATTCGAAACCATAATGGTTTGGACGATCTCTCTCTCTCTCTCTCTCTCTCTCGTGTCTCTTTGATTAATTACTTTTTTCACTTAGTTACTGGGATAGCTCTGAAGAGCTTATTCTTTTAATTATAGCGACTCGTATCTTTTGCAATTCAATTTCACGGTAGTATCAGGAAAAGGAATTAGTTAATTCCAACCCCAAATGCCAAAAATCAAAGTTGCGTTATCGATATCATTAGCAACAATCAAAAAAAGGAGTACAATCGCAATTCAAATGTTAAAAAAATTATCGAATTTTTTATAAATAAATAAGAGTATAAAAATAGTTTCGTGGGAATTGCTGGCGATTCATTACTTGATTCGTACTGAATTTGAATAATTTATTGTCAGAAAAAGTTTTTTAGTTGAATTAATAAAAGTTCATATATTATTTGTTATTTTAAAAGCAATTTTTATAAACAAATATCCAGATCAGGTATTTGTTATGGTATAAATCAATTTTTTCTATCAGATTTGTCATCTATCACTTGAAAATAAAACCTAAGTATAATATTTGGCAACCAAATAAAAAGTAATAATTATTTGAACTATTATCATTAACAAATGCACTAATTGGCTATTACTGGAAGTATAAACTTGACTTTCTCAATGCAATTAACTGTAAATAACTAACTTTTAAATTTTCCAGAACATTTTGATGACAGTAAACAATATATTATTGTAATAAACAATTTGTTAAACAAATTTCTAACATTTTATGTATTTATAAATAAAATATCGCTTTTTTAAGGAATGAACAGCTAGTTATTTAGCAATGATTTTTTGCTATTAATCGATAACATTTGATAATTGCTTAACCAAAATTAATTTTAAAAATGCATTATTTGGCTATTTTTCAGCATTTGAACTTGTTTAGTTGTTTGTTAGTAATCAATTGTTAATAATACATTTTTTAACTTTTTTATAATTCCATAACAATCCACCATTTCTACATTTATTAACAACGTAGTAAATAAATTATTCTCGGCCAATGCATTCGTAAATTAAATTTTTTTTCTTGTAGAGTATAATTAAAATTACTCAGCAATAATTCCTTGCCATAAGTTGATAAAAACTGATGATATACTGAAGAAACCTAATTACTACTTGACTTTCTTTTTCGGGTAACGGAATTGATCAGCTTTAATTTGGAAATAACCTTCTACGATAAACTGCTCGGAATCAGTACTAATAAAATGAAGCGGAGTTGGTACTAGCAGGTAGTTCTTAAACTTTTCATGTACAGATCAGCAGGGAACAAGGGGTGATGCAGTAAGTGATTATTTGTATCAATACACGGATATAAATGGAAAAATAATTTTTATTATTGGTGCTGTATTACATTATAGATCATTAAGGTATTAAGTCTATTAGTAAGTCTATTATTATTAAGTTAATTATTAAAAAATTATTAAGTCTATTAAGTCTTTTAAGTCTAAGTATATAAGTCATTTGCTCGAGTACAGGTGCCCTTTCTGTACTCTTAAGTTGTGATAACTAGATCCACATTATACTTCACAGTGCGTTTAAAACAATTTAACTCCAACTGACGACCACCCACAATGTTTTAATGGGATATGTTTTCTGACGACAATAGAAGTCTTACCCAACAAAAAGGAAAGTCCGCCACAAAGCACTTTTTTACGTTAGTTTTCCATTTTTTTAGCAAAAGTAAAGAAAATCGAATCGTGATCTATCGTTAATATATTATTAAACTAACTATATATCAGTAATACGTTACAAAATTTTATTTAATTGTTTGATTTTTGATTGTATATTATAAAAATATAGTAATATATTTAAAAATTTTTAACAAATTATATCAAAATATATTTATAATTATCTATAGATCTATAGAGCTCAAAGCAGTATGCAGCTCTTCTATCAAATACTTTTGAATTTGTACCTATCATGCAAACTTTGTGTATTGAACAATTTGATATTTTCCTATTCGCGCGTATATATCTAAATTAGGCATATTCACATTTGGTTTAATTAAAAATGATTAAACTAAACATATGTACATTCAATAATGTTACAATATGTTTTTTAATAAAGTTAATTAATTAAACATACTTATATTATGAGTATTTTTGTATATAATTTTTTTTTAAATTGTCAATTATATTACTGTTTTTTCATAATGGTCAATAAAAAGTCAAACTAATCTAGTAATCTAGTAACAAGCGTGAAGTCTGAACCATTTCATTCCTATTCTTGACATGTGCGTCTTAACCTTTGTGAGATAACCCAACGTGAAAATGAATTGCTTTACTTTTCTTAGACTGAGTCACCTATTTCTAGCAATGATCCCCAGGTTTTCATACCAGTGTTCTCTCCGTGTACGACTTGTTTTTCTTATATTGTTCCCCCTACATCTTTTGCATATTTTGAAGTATGCTGGCATAAAGTGCCAATTGTATATTTTTACATACAGTTTTGCTGTTTTCAGACAATGTTTGCGCAACATGTTTGTATCAATGGGTTTGCCACATGCCAAAAGTTACAATGGTATATACAACCTTTTTTGAATTTCTTCATCGAAGCCAGTAAATTTCGAAATCGTCCCATAGTTTTCAAAATAACTCTTTGGATGTGTTTCCATCATTATAAGAACCAGCACCTTGCTTGGGGGTGTCTACAATTAAACTAAATTGTTGACGATTTTCTCTTTTTATCAGTTCCTTCGTGGTATCGTGTACTTTTTTGTTCTAATCTTTTCTACATGCCCAGATGTTGTATGGCAATTGATAGCTTATGTTTGATACGCATTCTAAGTAAAGGCGTTAACAACAAAAAAGAAAAAAAAAGTATTGCAATTATTCCGTGACCTTCTATAGGGAATTTTAACGTAGAATCCGAATTTCAACAATTTAAAAGTTGTCTTTGCTGTTTTTCGAGTTTTTTAGAAAGGAACCGAATGGGAACCCAATGGGGTCTTTACGGGTACCTTGTAGAGGCTCCATTCAGTGTCAAACAGCGTCTCTAGGATACCAGGTCGCCTCCTAGAGTATACAGACCTTAACCCCGCATGCGGGGCTCTGCGGGGGTGAACTTTTACTTTCCTATCCAGTGGGCACACTTGGCTTAAAGTCATCCTAAAGACTTTTTTTTGGACGTCTTTAGGCTTTTACAAAAAGACGTCATGAGGTCGTAATAAAGAAGTTATAATCTACTCCCATAAAGTATGTCTTAAAGATGTTATAAGAACGGCTTAAGGATGTCTTTAAAAGGTCTTATATCTGAAATTTCGTCGTCTTAAGGATGTCTTGTAAGGATATCCAAGGATCAATGTCGTAAGGATGTTCCTAGGACATATTTGAAGCGTCTTGTTTAAGATTATCATTATTCGAAATCAACCCAAATTGAAAATGTTTCTATATTTTTCTCTCATAAGGCTTGAATGCTTAAATGCTCTGAAATATTACAAAAAACTGATTGACACTTAATTTTTAAGATTTATTTTTTAAAGTTTATCTTGGGAATATTTCGGCTATGAGATTTCTCTAAGTTTTATTGTGAAAATGTGAACGAAACCAAAAACATCCTGCATAGTATGCCCGAAACTGTTCTAAAAGTGGAAAAACTGTTTTATAATAAACTTGTAAATCATACGGAGATATCATTAAGTCATTATAAAGACACCATGAAGAAATCCTATGTGATTTTTGTGCAAAGTTTGAGTTCAATGCGCATAGGAGTTCCACTAGGTCACGTGTGAAATATGAAATACCACAACGCTAAAATCGGTAAAGTGGTCTTTTTTAGGACAATAATGAGTCCCTTACTAGGATTACCTGAAAAACTATAATATACAGGATACATTAAGATTTGAATGAGGAAATTCTGCTAAATTAAAAGAATCAAATTTCTTCAATGAAGTACTTTTGAGGACTGCCCTATACCGAAATAAATCTCAGAGTATATGCTAAAGATTCTCGAGGCTCTGAGAAGCTATGAGAAATTCTCCGCAGACACTCAGGTAGATATATTTAAAGATACAGCTAGCTGGTTTAAATGTTCTAAAGACTTTAAAATGTCCTTTTCGAAATTAAAATAAAAATACGATCATAAATAACAAGCAGAGAGGCTGAAATTGAAATAAGAATTCGATCATAAATAACAAGCAGAGAGGCTATATCAATATGGAGTAGCCGACACTCTAGGGTCCTTTGTTAAGCCTTCGGATTAAAGTTCATAAATGGATTTTTTTCAATTTCATGGTTAACAGCCTGAAACATAATAATTCGGAATCTACGGGCGTAGATTATTTCAGATATCTAATTTTTTTTCTAAATATTTAAAATTGGAATTGATACAACGTTTCTCGTAAATGGAATGAGATTCGCCAAAAAAAGACAACATTTTTTAATTCAACTAGAAAATTGTATATTAGTATATAAGTTATAATTATAAATATGTATAATGAGAAAATTCATCAACTAAAAACAAAATGTTAATAATTTGAAGAAAAATTTAAAAAAGGAGAGTCGGGCTAGCGACTGCCAACTACTGTAAATAACTCTGCCCGCCCGGTACTTGACGAATACAAAAGGAACATTATATTGCCGTCGCATCACTCTTCAAAGGACAACTAAAAGGATCTTGAAAAGGACCCAAATCTCTCAGACAAACTCAGAGACTAAATCCTTGAAATCGAACCTTAAAATAGTGTCAAACCGGCCAGGCTTTTGTAATGAGAATACACGCCGGCCAATTTCAGTTTACACATCTCATCCTAATCACACAATGATTTTTCGACAGTGTTGCTCATTGCTGCCAGGCCGTACAGTCGCTATCACTACGTTCTCGCCATTACCGTTTTTGTCAAATGTCCACGTTTTAGATCCCCTGAACCCAAAAAACAGATTTTTACGAATGTGTGTGCCCGTTTGTGGGTGTTTTTTTTGTTTGCCAGCACAATAACTGTCGAAAGAATTGACCGATTGGATTTCCTTTGGTAAATTCTTTTACTATCTCAAAATAAAGGACCAGTTCATTAGACAGCCGTGATCCCTTTATAAAATTTTGAGGACGTCCGTAGAGTGTCCTCAGGACGTCCTTGACAATATTTTAAAGACGTCCTTAATAACATCCTGAGGACGTATGCAGGTTGTCCTACAGACGTCCTTATAATGTTATCAAGGACGTCCTGAGGACAACATACGCGTCCTCAGGATATTATCAAGGATGTCCTCAAGACAACCTACGGACGTCCTCAGAATGTTTAAAAGATCACGGTGTGCCTAAACGAACTTTAAATGGGGATGACAAGACTATTGTATTGGTTTTCTGAAAACTCGGACATGATCGGTTTTTTAAATTAAAATTATTTCTTGAAAAGAAGATCCTACTCCATCTTGACTCCATTGGGAATCGAACCACAAAACTTCTGGTTTCCGGTCAGGTGCTTTTCCAATTAAGCTATTAGAGGGATCAGAATAAGAACTCTTATTTCAAGAACATTACGCTAATTTTTAGCTAGGCGTTAATGGTACAAGTAATTATTTAAAATTTTTTTAATTTATCTGCTCTATCATCAGAGATTGTACCTTACCGACAGCAGATCAACCCTCCAAACCATGAAGGCAGAAAATCTACACAATATCGATCAAGTTAAGAATCTTTAATAACAGAAAATGCTTAACGTCTTAATAAGACTAGATGGAAAATAATATTCTTTAAATTAAAATTATTTCTTGAAAAAAGATCCTACTTCATCTACACTCCATTTTTGTATCAAATCTCCACGTTTTGAGACTCCCTGAGTCAGAAAAAATCTGTTTTTATGGAGGGGTCTGTGTCTCTGTAGTCTGTAGTATTATGTGCTTCGGCACAATTTTTCAGGACCCAAAAAGAAAGAAAGAGTTCGTTAACCAGCCATTTTGTATAGAAACTCAATGACTGAGCACATTTTTAAAATGTTCGAAACCACGTTTTTTTCAATTCTGGACACAACGAACGATATGGAAAAAGGTCAGGAGTAAATAAATTTTTCTTTCGGGGAGCCTTACAATGATATCGCAACAACTTTCGAAAATTCCATCTATGGTTTTCCGTAGTGCTCAGAAACACCAACAATTGATCTGTACGACTTTTTTCGATAACAGCAAAATTATTAAAATTACAGTATTTTCAAACCCCCCAAAAACAGACGATAATTAACATATTAAGCCAAGCTACGCACGATATGAAAATATTTGGTAGAAAAAAATGTTGCTTTTTTAAAGCCTTACAATATTATTCTGTTTCGTCGGACACATAGAGACGTTTTTAGAACGTCCTTTTGATGTCTTGGTGTCCACAGGGAGGTCTTTCACTTTTTAGCCCGAAAAAGTAATCATGTCTCTTATAGATCTTTCTGGGGCGTCTGTGGAACTAGTCCTGAGGACATCTTTCGGGCATCTTTAAGCCACAAATAGAACGTCCTTAAGTCGGCCTAAAGTTGCCCTTACAACGACCCTGGGACTTAAATGTCAATGTCTAAGAATGTCCCAGGACATTTAAAGACATCCTAAGCGCGTCTTTAGGATGTTCCGGTGCCCACTGGCCCACACGTGGGAGTAGAATGGAGACAAATGATGAAACTATATAAATCGAAGTAATAATCAGGAAGAGGAAGTGCCTGAGGAGCAAATTCTAAATCAAACCGATGTGGATATCGTAGACTCTCTAGCATTCTTTACTGAGACAAAAGATCTCATGAAAAGGACACGAAACGCTACGGTGACCACGACCTCGACCCAGAAAAAGGCGGAGGGAGATACAGAAGCTGCTATCCACAAAGTGAGGAAGCAGAACAAGGTGCAGAGGCAAGCTGGACCCAAGGCGGTTTTAATGAAACCGGCCGAGGGTCTAACCTACGCTGAGGTCCTTAAGAACCTCAAAAAGAAGGTGAACCCTGACAACTCTTGGTGTCAAAATCAGGGGAGTCAGGGAAACAAAAAAGGGTGATATCCTTATAGAGGTGGGCCCTGCAGCAGATGGGAGGAACAAACTTTCTTCTGCAATTAGGCAGGCAGTCGGGGCAGGAAACTCCCTGCGCGAGATCGCCCAAAATGCGGAAGTCGAGATCTTAGATCTCGACGCAACGAGGTCCGGGCAGAACTAAGGCATGCCGTAAGTGCGGTCCAGAGGGCCGTAAGTCTGCGAAGTGCGTAAGCAATCAGCAGTGCTTCCTCTGTGCATGACTTATTGGCCTATAACCCAAGTTCCTATAGCACTGCAAAAGCGGATACCAGAAAAAAACGCATACCATCAGTCTGATCCCTAAATTTAAAACTTGAAATCCTAACTTAATGCATCCTTAATTTTCTCTTTGTGAAGTACTCGCGTTACATTATTATTCATCTGACTTGCTTATGCTTGGCAGATAGAACAATTAGCTGCAGGCTGAAACGTCAAACAAATCAAAATAATATTTATCTCAGGCGGATTAGAAACCGCTAACCTTCCAGGGACGGCTCCATCACAAAGGCGTATTTACGTATATCGTTTACACGCCTGGCGGTCTTTTGCCGCCATATTTAGTTATAGAACTTATGTGCCTGAAAAATTAGCATGTAAACTTAGGCTAAGTAGAAATAAGTTATTGGGTTCGCGGATTAGACAATTAAAATTTCAGCAATTCTTTGATTTTACGAAATCTTCTTTAATGACAAGAAAAAGAAAACACATAATAATTTGAGTTGGTTAAGAAAAAAGTATTAACTGAAATAACAAGCAAACATAATCAGTAACTTAAGTGACGAATAACGGTTCTTTTAAAATATACATTTACAAAGTTGGAAGTATAATTACGAGTATAAACAGTTCAACGCGTCCCAGAGAATTCTCAATCCATACAAATAATTAACCCCAATTAAACTTGAATCGACATTAAATAATAAGCACAAAAATCACTTACTCGAGGACTCCGGCTGATGTATGTGAGGATCCTCTCCAAATCAGTTAGCGTGAACCGAGCTTCCATTTTTGATATGAGATTACTTAAATAACGTTCCTCTTCGAACGATCAGAACATAATGCCAGTCCGGAGTCGTTGAGCAGGTCTAGTGGATGGACAGGCAAGTGAATGCGCACGCGCGAGAGATCGGAAGTAACTAATCTGCCACGCATTTGTCCTTCTAAACCTTTGACTTTCCACGACAAGCGAAACTATGTAGAGAGAAGAAATTTTCCAGCGGGATCGCAGACTTAGAATTATGTGTTGGCCATTTTCTGGATTTAATTTCAAGATTCTGTACATTACAGAATTTTTCCTTTCTTTTCGGATGGCTTCAGTAATGAGAATTATAATGCCTTTTACGATGGTGGGTCGTTGATCCCAGGATTTTTTATTTGCCCGCCAATTCAGTGAAGATCTCCTGTGACGTCACCCAGAGAGCTGGATATGTCGTCGAACCTTACAAAGCGGAGCTTCCGTCCGAAGTGGATATCCAGAAGTTTACAGCGGAGCCAACCCTGAACTGAAATAAATGTCTGGTGCCAGATAAAATTTTCTAACAATCCCTATGACCCTTTTTTATCGAACATCTCTCTAGAATCATGGTACAACATCTCCCGACCAGACCATCCTATGAGACTGAGAGACACTCGACGAGTAAATGATAATTGAATAAAGGACAACAAAATTTTTTTGCAAAGCACAAAAAAGTAAGGAGCTAATCCAACTTCAGAAATGAAAGACAATTTTTGTACTCAAAATCATATTCCAGAAGATTCAGTGACCAGCGAGGCAATATTTCAGTAGGATCTTTGAGAGACTGGAGCCATTTAAGACTACTGTGATCGGTTATCACAGTAAAGTTAAGCCCCTCCAAGTATTCTCTGAATTTACGGATGGCCCAGACAACTGCCAGACACGCTTTCTCTGTAACAGAGTAATTCCTCTCAGTGTCAGAGAGTTTTTTGCAAGCGTAAGCTATTACGTGTTCAACGCCGTCATACGTCTAGATTAATACCGCTCCAAGGCCGCTTGAGCTAGCATCTGTTTGTAATGTAAATGGATCTCAAAGTTTGGACAAGACACACGTTGTGCCGAACTAAGCGTGTTTTTAATAGCTCGGAATGTTTTGTCTTGCTCCTCGAGCTAAATCCAAGAACAACTCTTACGATGCAAACGAGTAAGAGGCTCAGCAATCGTGGCTAAATTTGGTATAAACCTACGATACGAAGATGCAAAACCTAGAAACCTACGATGTTGCCTGACGTTCTTTGGGGCTGGGTACTCAACTACTGGAGTCAATTTTTCTGGGTCTATTTTGACCCCTTCGCTATTGACTATGTAACCTAAATAGCGCATTTCGCTCCGAAAGAATAGGAATTTTTCCGGCTTAATTGTAAGACCCGCAGCGACTATTCTTTCTGAGACTAATTCTAGCCATTTGATGTGCTCTTCGAAAGTCTGACTGACGATAATAATGTCGTCAAGGTAAGCGGAGGCATGGGGTTGTAACCCGGTACCTATAATGCGATCAATAAGCCGGTGAAATGTCTCGGGGGAATTGGTTAGACCAAAAGGCATACGAGTATGATGAAAATGATCACGGCCTGGCACAGAAAAGGCAGTGATTTGAAGGTTCAACTAAACCTTCCTTCAACGGATTATCTAAGATATTGTGGAGCTCGTTCAGAACCGCGGGGGACTGACGGTAACCCTTTTGTTCAATAGGTAAGTGGTCACCTACTTCTATTTTGTGTTCGGCGAGCGTAGTTTTCCCTAGCCTGTGTGATTCTGGTATCTTTGGGGCAACAAAGTTCCTGATAATTTCAACCTGTTCCTTGATAAGCTCCGGAATTGCGGTGCAATCGGTGTTACTCAAAGGCGTAGAAATTAGGTCTATCACCGCCATATGTCGTAAGATCATCGTAGACCATATTTAATCATCATCGTATCATCGTTCTACAGCGGCGCATGAGGTGTTATTATTTTTAATATTTTCCATTGCCGCTGTATTTGCTTTAATACCTATGCCTTTAATAGGCCGATAGGAAAATTCAGGAAGAAAGGAGCATTCAGGAGCGGGAAGTAGTTTGTAATCTTCAAACATGGCCCATTCCGCCTCCCAATCCTTGCCTGAATGGGCCAATTCCTCGAAATATTTGACGTCCCGACGTTTAATGTGTTTCTTATAAGCGGGGCGCAAACCGCGGTGAGCATTATCTAATTGCTCTTGCCTAATACCGCGATAGTGTAGTGTATCATAAAGACCAATTAAACATGTGAGATAATCTTCAATTTTCTCTTTAAGGCCTTGAGTGCGGGTCCTAATTTGTTCCCGAATTTTATGGTCTATATTATCACCGGTAAAACGATCTCTAAAATCGGCTTGAAATCCTAACCAACTAATCCAGACCTTTCCTTCCGCAACTAAATTACGGTATCATAACCTAGGCAAAACTGTCAATAATAATGGTAGCGCGCGTATTACTTCGCTATCAATCACCGGTGAGAAAACTCTATTCGCCGCGATTATTGTTAAGAATTCCTCGGAACTAGTAGTAGAAGACCCGTCGAAAGAAATACCTCACTGCCTAATTATTTTGCCAATACCCTGGTTTTGATTGAGTTTATGTATGTTTATTATGTATTATGTATTATATATTATTAATATTAATAATATAATAATAATATAAAATAATTAATTAATTAATAAAATAAGTGTTCCCGCCGGTGAATTGTTTGTTTGGAAGTTAATAGGCCACCTGAATTAATATTTAAAGGGGTAGGTGGTAGGCGTGTCGAATTGCATATATTATTTGGAACTTTTGCACCCATATTCCAATCTGTTTTATTCATTTCGTAACTAGTGCATTCCGGAATGTTATTTTTATCCATTTGAGAAAACCCAGGTGGCTGTTGGCTCGAATCAATTACCGTAGAATCAAAAATCGGTTGAACCGACTAATAATTCGGGGAGGTAATTCGAGATAGTATTTCGTTTGTTGTGGTTAACGAAAGTGTTGCGGAAGTATCGCGTGGCAAACAGATTCTGACATGCTAGTCCAAGCGGTAGTAGGAAGTATCGAGGTAGTAGTCGCTGTTGTTGCGAATCCCGTTGTGAAGGTTAGGATTTGATTCCCGTGCCTGCGAACATTGAAAAAAGAAGGTATTTCGAAACTTGTGACATTACTACCCTGCATCCTGTCCGGATGCATGAAGGGTGCATTATGCGTATCCCATGTGTCCCACGGGATATTGACCTCTCGGTCGCGCACCTTCATGTAGCGCAGTATACAGTCGCGTAAAATTGTTATTGGCCCGGTCGGGTTAATGCATAATTTGTCGGCCAGACATCGCAATTCGGATTCATTTAAGGAATAAATCCAAGAATCCCGATCCGAATTGCGAGTCATTTTGTGTCACGAAAACTAATAAAATTACCCCTAATTTATCAATTTAAAAAAAAACACTATTCAAGCCTACTGAAGGACCCGAAAGTCAATTAAAAATAAAATCATAGCCCTCACACCACAAGGTTAGACAGAGTCTCATTTACCACAAGGTGGAATGTCTTCACACCCCAGTCATTCTGAAACACATTACGAATGATTTATGGTATAATATTGTTTCTAAAGTATTTCAAAAAATTATACAATTATTCCAAGGACTTTTTCAATCATTTTCTGCTAAATTATAACGAGAAAATTCCATTTTTCTCAGTTATAGGAAACATAAAGGCTATTTACACAGTCCTTGACACATAATATATTTCGTAAAGGATAATAAATGATTAAGCAACTGCTTGCAGTAACGTTACTAATTTATTGACCAAAAAAGGCAGTTTCATCAACATCAGCATAAAAAACAGCATACAAAGACACTTAAAAACGTGAAAAACAGAAATATCACATGTTCCAAATAGCATCGTAAAAATTCATATTATCGCGTCTCTAAACATCTATAGCATGACTTAGTGACCCTCATCCATTTCCACGAGCAGAGGACAACTGAAGAGGAGGCTATTGAGATCCCTACCCCACTAAGACGCTCTAAGCCTAGCTCATGAGCGAAAATAGGGACTTGTGGTGTATAAACACCCCACCTTATCATGTGAGTGTAACTATCGAGAAACGCAGCAGACTGTAGAGATATTCAATTTTGGTACCTAGCTGTCAATTTCTTTGCCCCGTTTGGTCGATTAAGCGCGAAGGTAGGAGTCCGAGCAGTCTCGAACTAAACCGTTAGGAGCCGAACGCGGAGGGGGAATCAAAATGGCGACAACTGAGAGCCACGAGAAAAGACTATGCATTTAACACGGTCCATTTGCAATGGAAAGAGGACGCACTAGGCGTAGAATGAGAAAGAATCCCGGTATGAATAGTGCCGCGCGGATAGGAGAGGTTACGACTGTCAGCGCGTGTGGGAAAACCAAAATGGTGGCAACTGCAAGTCACGAGTGAGCAGGAGTCTGTCTATGAAGGTGGAAGAGAGAACGCACTACGCGCTGTTTGAGAAGGCGTCGTAGCGTAGCCGTTGCTCCATACGACCGAGCTATCTCAGCTGTCATCGCCAGCCAGACCTATCCTTTTTAAAGTTTTTTAAATTACAGGGAAATCACTCGCGGTCGCGACCTACCTACCCGCAAACTTTAAGATGCCTATTGATCATAAGGACTCTTTGTTCTTACATAGCGCTTTAGCGCTCTTGCAAATAAAAAAAAACAGTATAGAAACAAAATACCAGAAAATATACAAGGTGATAAATAAAAAATTCAAGTATAAATATTAACAGGTATCAGAACCAAGCCATTGCATCAAAAAATAATAGGTTTAATCCAACTGAGAGATCTTATGCATAAACAACGAAAAATAATCAAAATGCTGCAATCTTAAAAAATCCGTTGCTAAGTTTGGGCGCCGTGAAATGGTTCTACTTTTTCGGTGAAGGGCTGAAACGAACGACTCCATCACAAAGACGTATTTACGTATATCGTTTACACGCATGGCGATCTTTTGCAGCTATATTTAGTTTTAGAACTTTTCTGCCTGCAAAATTAGCATGCAAACTTAGGCTAAATAGTAAATAAGTTATTGGCTTGACGGATTAAGCAATGGAAATTCCAGCACTTCTTTGATTTTACGAAATCATCTTTAATGGCAAAAAAAAGAAATCACATAATAATTTGAGTTAGTTAAGCAAAAATTATTAACTCAGGTAACAAACAAACATGATTAGTAACTTGAGTAACGACTAACGGTTCTTTTCAAATATACATTTATAAGTTTCAAGTATAATTATGAGTATAAACAGTTCAACGCGTCCCACAGGAAGCTCGACCCATACAAATAATTAACCCCAATTAAACTTGAAGACATTAAATAAAAAGCACCAGAACGACTTATTCGAGGGCTCCGGCTGATGTCTGTGAGGATCCTCTCCAAATCAGTTAGCATGAACCGAGCTTCCATTTCGAATTTGAGATTACTTAAAAAACGTTTTTCTTCGAACGATCAGAACAGAATGCCAGTCCGGAGTCGTCGAGCAGGTCAAGTAGCTGGACAGGTAAGCGACTGCGCACGCGCGAGAGATCGGAAGTAACGAATCTGACACGCATTTTTCCTTCTAAACCTTCGACTTTCAACGGCAAGCGAAATTATGTAGAAAGAAAAAATTTTCCAGCGGGATCGCAGACCAAGAATAATGTGTTAACCATTTTCCAGATTTAATTGCAAGATTTGGTTCATTAAAGAATTCTTCCCTTCTTTCAGGATGGCGTCAGTAATGAGAATTATAATGCCTTCTGCGATAGTCGTTCGCTGATCCCAGGACTTTCCATTTGCCCACCAATTCATTGAGGATCCCCTGTGACGTCACCCAGAGAGAGGGATATGTCGGAATTATCCGACAATCCGACAATATCCGGAATTTGACAGCAGAGCCAACCCTGAACTGAAATGAATTTCTGGTGCCAGATAAAATGTTCTAACAATCTCTATGACTCTTTTTTGTCAAACATCTCTCTAGAACTTCGCCACGTGACAATACTGTTCCATTATTCATTCTTTGTTTAGTTAGTTCTATACTTAAAAAAGGTAATCATCAATTTTGACTTCGCTTTACTTTACTCTTTTTATTTGTTCGTCAATATTACCGAATTTAAGCAATATTATTGATTCTATCTCTTTGACGTATTCTAACATTGTCGGAATACAATTTTTTTGAACAATAAGGTCGAGGACTTTTCCAAATTAGTGGCGATGGTGGATCTTTTGATCATTCATGAGGAAGGCGAACTAAGGAAATCAAAAAGCGACTGTCATCTGGATTTTCAGAATCTTCGAAAAGTTGCTTTATGGATTTAATCCAGACGTAACATTACCATCATATATTTTGAGGTCATTTGTAGATGATTTACATTTCTAGGTTTGATATCTTTCACTTTAAACAGTCTGGCTGCAGTATGATCCAAAAGATCTTGAAGTCGAACAGTGGCTCTTGTTTTAGTTATACTTACTGCAGTACTTGGTGCAAAACAATTTGTTTTCTACTAACAACTTGTTTGTAAGTAGGAAGAATATCTGCATTGTTGTGTTTAAAGAGTTTGCTTAAGAATTGAGACTTATTTTTGGGCAACTTTTAATCAAAAAAAGGTACCATAGCTTCGTCATCAGTGAAAGGGATTGAATTCTAAGTTTGAACTGCTGATTCAACAATTATCTGGATATTCGCAATACCTGTTTCAACAATTTCAATCTTAGTCTTATTCCGAATATTTGACGAGGAGGCCTATCATGATGCTGAAAATGTTGAGTTTATACAGGTTTTATTTTGCTCTACAAAATTTTCCTCACGTTTTTCTTTATCCGAGAAAAATTGTTTTCAATTTTTGGAGACAGCCGAAATAAAATAGCGTGTAAGGTTTACGCGAATAATTTTTCGTAAACTGTGAGAAGGGTTATACTCAGCCTCCTGTCACCAAGAGTTGAGAATGGCCCATGCGTTGAAAACGGCCTTGCGGCGGCGCTAGTAGTAACTTTGTTCTAGATGCGTTGACTGCCATTCGTCTTTTTTCATGTTGAGCCGTTACAAACTTAAAAACGTATATGAAGAAAAAGGTTTATTTATCTGATTATTGTGAAAACGACACACTGGATTTTTCTAATAATGTTTTTCTGTTTTTTTATCGAAGCTTTCCATTAATTATGCCAATGATTATCAATCCGGGGTGAAAATCAGGTTATAAAAGTGAACTTATAGAACACCTAAAGACCTTGAATAAAAGAGTTAAAAACTTCTAAATAATTATTACAGATCTGAGAAGAAATGCTTTCGGTTTTATTTTAAAAGAATAATTTTAAGTTTTAATCATTTCAAAATGTAAGTAATTTTTGAATTAAAATTTTTTTTGAGTAAAAAATTTTGAAAGGTTTTTAAACATAACAAACGGCTTTTATCCTTACTAGGTTTTAATTTTTATAACGCTTCACTAGATTTCAAAATACTAGCATTTTCAACAATAAATTATTCCTTCCTCATTGGGATAGAAATACCTAATGGCTTATAAAATGCCAAAATATTTATATTCATGAGACATTTTTTGGACAACCTGAACGAAATTGATCTCGGGGACCTATGAGAGCATAAAGAAGTGTTAGTGGCGACTTTTTTATAGCGGCGACTACACTAACAGAGTCTGGGCCATTCACGTAATTCCATTTCAAAAATTTGGTTCTGTTATTGGCCGCTATCGTTATTCCCGGTAACAAGCGTTGATTTCAGAAAAATTAAGAATTTGTATTCCTATGAATACGCGATTTTTCCTCCGTCTAAAAATCCCCCAACGGAAACAGAAAAAGTGCAAATCCTATTCCTCTCAATCGACTTTGTAAAATTTAACGAAAGCATTTATTTAACCTATTTTTCATTATTAAATCTTTTCATAACTTATAAATTCAAAAAGTATTCAAATTTATATTAATTTATATTTTAATAATTTATTAAACGCCTTGAAAAATGCAACAAAGAAATCTATGCAAATGTGTGAATTTAAGTAATTTTAACTCTAGAGAGGCAGAGTTCAAATGGTAAGCATTAAAATTTCAGAGTTTATATTCTGCATGAAGGAATAAAAACGACTTATTACACATATTTTGTGAACTTATTAGGAGGAATTAAATAAAATCAAAATATGGCCACTTCTGAGGAATAAAAAATATCTCTAACAGGTGCGTTACCGGTACAATTAGAAGGAATTAAATATATTGAAAAAACGTGCTCTTTGGGGGAATAGAAAATTGAAAAAAAAGTCGCTATGGAAAAAAAGTGGATAAGTTTAGGAGGTATCCTGTTCATATTGTGGCATTTTAGACAGATGGAAAAATCGCGCTTTCAAAATAATAGAATAATCTTCACTTTTGCGCTGAAATCTGAAAATATTAATTTTTCTCTATTCTACGCTTATTACCCGGTTGGCCGCTTAGTCAATCAAAAAAGATGACGGGGCCCCTTAATATGTAATACTGCACTGTGTCTTCTTTTTATTCCTTTTCCTAATGTCTCTCTTTCACTTCCTAATGTATCATCGTGATGATGGTTACTGTGTAGGGTTCGCAGTGCAAACCTTGCATCTTGTAGAAGAAGATTGTACCGCCAGGAATAAAAAATTTTCCGAAAATACTTAATAAATGAATAATTGATGATTAATTAAATTATTTGCCTTATTTATAATTTTATTAATAGCTCATAAATTAATAATCAATTAACTATGTTTAGAAGTTCTAAATTTTGAAAATTGAAATAATTTTGGGAATTTCATAATCCGTTTATTTTACAAGTCGGTCTTAAGGTCGGTGAATTTTAGTTTCGGAGATTTTTGTACTCGGATTTTTTTTGCAATTAAAAATCTTGTCGTTATTTGAAATTTGAAAAATTTTATAATTTGATAATAATATATATTTTCGGCATTTTGTTCATTCGTTTGTGTGTTCATGATTTATTTGTTGTTAATTTTTATAATTTCTGAATATTCATGTAAATTTTGTTGTTGTGTGAATTATATCAATTCTGCCGCTTTTTTCTATATTAAAGAAAATAATACGTAAGTACATAAGTTTCATTTACAGTCTGTCAAGTTAAAGCGTGGGTGGCTTTACTCGCAGTCGGTAAGGTGTATCGACATGATTTTGGTGTCAAAATATTAAGAAGAGCTCCCT
>NC_046660.1:133028096-133040612 GCF_010883055.1 Belonocnema kinseyi
GAGGGAGCTCTTCTTAATATTTTGACACCAAAATCATGTCGATACACCTTACCGACTGCGAGTAAAGCCACCCACGCTTTAACTTGACAGACTGTACTACTTCACTCTACACTATGAACAGAAAATGATTTTAAAGGATTTTTCATATTTATTTTGTAATTTGTATGCAATTTTTCCTACGTTACTGCATGGTTTTGTAAAACAAAGTTACTACTAGCGACGCCGGACGGCCATTTTCAACTCTCGTGACACATTTTTTGCATTGGGCAGTACAGTGGAAGACTTCCCTGGTTATAATTTTCCTGTGATTAATTCAGCCGATTTTCTACTGATTTAGAACTCGAATGTATGAGCACACTGCTCAATTCCCTATTGCAAACTTTCAGAGACTCCATCTTTAAGAATTTCAAGAAACTTGATAATTGTACTAAATGATATAACCTGTAACAAACTACGATTACAGAAAAACATCGTAACAGTGTGGCGACGAAATCTCTACGGAAGTTAATGTCGAGGAATAAATCCAAGACTCCGGACTATTACTACGGTGAAGCCCGAAAACCAGGAAGCAGAGTTTCAAAAAAAAAAAATAAGCGATTTTTTAGAAAATCAGATTTTTTCGTAGCTACGACATTCAGGTAACCATATATACAGACATACAGACAGGCATACAGCCAGACAAACAGTCAGACAGACAAAGATGAAATTTTATGATTTTCAGATTCTGTGAGTGCCGAAACGTAAAAACGTAAAAACCAGAGATCGAAAATTTGGACCCAGCAGTAATTACAAAAAAAAAGGAAAACAATAATCACACAACCCTCTTTACGACAAGCGATATAGAGTACATGCGAATTAACTGATACCCTATCACCAATGATGTTTAAGATGATGGTCCTTATCATATTGTAGATATTGAAGATCATCTCAGCTGAGGTCATCACAACTGACCTAACCGGGGTAACTATTTACTCGGGAGAATTAGGGCAGGATGATCTATATCACGGCACCTGGAATATGATACCCGGAGTAGGGACCGACGAAATAGACGAGGGACATGAAGCTTGGCAACACATTTTCGCATCCGTGTCGCATCAATGTAATGACTGTTTAGAACAATTTGAGCTGAACTTAATAAAATCAAGAAAACAGCGCCTAAACAATCAGAGAAATCTTTTAAACCAACTTTTTTGTGAAGCGCGAGCTAGAAGAGGGTTTTTATAACTTCATAGGCGATGTATCGAAAACACTTTTTGGTACTCTAAGTAAAAATGATATGAAATATATCAACTGTTTAATGACAACAAAGTCATGTCACAAAGTATTTTTAATCAACCTAAGATAATAAAAGTATTGTTGAATTCAGCCTTTACAAATTTAAAGACACTTGAAGTACACAGTCAAGAAAATAATAATCGTATCAACCAAATGGTTAACGGAACCAACAGAAATACTAAAAATATAGCCGTCTCAAACCAAATGACGGTTCGCATGATATGAATTGGGCAAAGACACGAACTTACTGGTAGATGCGATAAATGACGGATAAACGGAATGTTTCATGCTCTGCCTCTAACACCAGCAATCCTGATACTTGTCATGAAAGAATTCGAAGAAAAGTTCAGTGTCAAATACATCATCTCTTTAAAACAGACCAATTTCCAGTATATTGTCGACGTCTCAATAGTCAACGTGACTACCACAAATAATAGATTTGTTTATTCCATTCACATTCCTATCCTAGAAACCGAAATCCATGAAATTAAACACTTAACTCCTATTCACAAACAAAGTGGTTCAGTTTTCCTAGCCATCATTTCTGGCTACGAATACCTATTCATGGGGCAGGGCACACGACATATGTACCTACCAATAAAACAATATTAGAACTATGTCAAATTATGTGCAGATGAAAATTTGTTAACTAATAAAACCCACATATTTAATGTCAGAAACTATTAGCTGCGAGAATGTCATATTAAGGATGACTGTACAAACAATCAAGGATGAGTGCAAATATTCCCCCTTTATAATGATGGATATGGCTTTTATACCACTTATGAGTGCATGCGTTTTAATACCCCACGCACCACTAGAGGTAGATGCATTATGTGAATCAGGTCATGATAACATTAAAATTCAGGAACTTACGAAGATTGTGGGTAAAGACAAATGTATATTGAATGGATTAAATATTATATTAAAATTAAGCTCTACCGTCACACAGATAAGAGAAATAAGCTATAGGAGAAATATATCATTACCATATACTAACAAACAATTAGATTCTATAAAAGATAAGGTAGCACCGCTGATACAAGAAATTAGTCTTCTAAATTTGAATAATTTAAGACAATCAGTAGTCGACATCGAAAATGCAATAGATAAGGTCACGAGAGACAGAAGAATGCAAATATGGACTGCACAGGCCACCATTTGGCCGCAGTATTTAGAATGTACAGCAATTGCTGCATTACACTGTCGCTCCTGCTGCACCTAGAGCAGAGACTAAAGGTGTAGATTTCAGAATTAAAACTAGAAATGTTCAAATAAAAGTTAGCAAAAAGGTTTAGAGACTAAACCTAATCTATGAAGGGAATTGTAACAGAAATCTCAAAGGATCTCACATTATACCCACTTTTCGAGTCCTAGAAACAGCGGTCCGTTGCCACTACTTCCCTTGTACGGGGTAGTTAGTCCATTTTCTACCCCTGACCGACAACGGGCTTTTATAATAAAGAAGTCCTGAAATATAGTTCAGGCACAATAAAAAGTATTTAAAAGTTATTTTCTGACCCTTTACAGGTGTTCTCAACAAAACCAAAAAGCCAAAAGACTACAATATAGGTATAAGAATTTGTCAAGTTGGCAAGAGTACGTGTATAAGTATTCGTAACAGTAAATGAGAAATTCAGAAAGTTATATTCTGACTAAACTCTTTAAGAAATACTTAAAGTAAACGCAAACGAAAATGCATAAAAACCTGCTCTCTGCATTCAGCCTGTATGTGTATGTAGCAGCATGTCTCTGACAATCTGGATGCAGGTTTGGTCAACACTGTGGAAATATGGTGGCGAAATATACTGAGAACTAGCGCAGCGTACAATTGGTGTGGGAACTATTTCTCGTAATAGCGTGTTAGTGCACGTATATATATATATATATATATATATACACACACACACATACACACATGCACACGCCAATATATGTATATATATAATTAAAAATTTGTCATAAGGACAACCGCAGGATGTCGCCGGGAGCGGGTGCTAATCTGAAAAATTGCACCCGCTTCCAGCGAAATCGCGGTAAAATTTCCGCCACAACCACGTCCCACAACCGTGAGATAGGTGGTTACAGTCTGTAAAGGAATCAATACGATGATCCAGCAAAAGCCTCGTAAACCCTAAGAACACGGAGCGACCCAAGGACAACCGCCTTCTGCAATTTTCCCGCAAGTGTTCTAGAGTATTGTTGACACGCAGGGATACTTTTTAGGCCATTAGCAAGTGAAAGCTTGGCACCTCCAAGAGCGTCGATGATAAGGACGATCAGTTTAACAGAATATTCCGGGTACAGTCGTTGCAACTCCCTTATAAGGTCTCGATACCTCTCTTTCTTTTCATTCTCCTTGGCTATGATGTTTTTGTCAGCTGGTGACGAAAATTCGATAACGAGCGTGGTTTGCTTACAATAACAATTGACTCAATTTCCCTAGTAGCATTTAGAGGAGCGATAAAAAGGTGAATGCCGTAGGAGTGACAGAGATGGTAATAAAGCACTCTTAGTGCCGCATTGTGCCTATGAATATAGGTCGTTCCCGCGTGTGTTGGACAACTAGATAATATGTGAGCTAAATGCTCGGGGTGTGCATGGCTCGCCCTGCAGCTATCATCGGAAATGTCTTGGCTCCAAATGTGGCAACGGTATGTTAAGGTTGAAATGACACCGTCTTGGCATGCAAAAATGAAATCCTCTGTACCAGACTTCAATCCGGGCGATTTAAGGAAAGCAAACGTTAGCTCACAAGACAATGACTGAGCCTTCACATTTCTGTGGAAGATACCGTGCATCCTCTTATCGAGGAGCTGTTCACGAAAGTTTTTCTCTTGCGCTTTCTTAATCCGGGCTTTCAGGAGTGAGTACTCGAGATAGATAAGATTTGATGCATTTTGCTCACCCCTTATACTGAAGTCAAGTCCGAGTGTTTCAGCAGCCTCCTCCGCTGCATTGTACAGAAATGCTCCTTTGCCCACTTCTTCGTGATTCCTGACCATTTTAAGAATACGGTCTCTTCTATTTGCAACTCTATGTGCTGTACCCAGAATAATCCTGTCGTGAAGACATTCAAGACTCAATATTCCGCGACCCCCTTGACGGCGTGAGATGTACAGTCGCGGAACGGAAGACTTAAGATGCATGCTTTTGTTCATGTGCATAACATTTCTTGTCCCGATAGCAAGAGATCTGAGCTCGTTCTTCTTCCGTGGAACTACTCCAAGTGAATATAGTAGTACGGGGACGGCAAGGATTTTCGTTGCCGATACTTTGTTCCCCGCTGTCAGTTCGGAAGACCAAATCTGTCGGAAGAGACGTTTGTATCTGCTTCGGAGAGTATCCTTTATAGATGTCACATTCTGAACCCAAATTCCATTCGAATTTCCTTAGCATATCGCTCGATAATCCCTAGAGCTAGATGCATTTGCTCTTTGTTTTTAGCATAGATCTTAAGATCGTCCATGTAAAATACATGAGTGACCTTGTACTTTCGATCTGCAGATTTGCTGCACAAGTACCCGTCAGAACGGCGAAGTGCTAGAGATAGTGGCAATAATGTAAGGCAAAAGAGGAGTGGGCTCATGGTATCGCCGTGAAAGGCACCTCTCTGAAAGGTGAACTTGTTAGTTGTCACACGATTTTTTCCAGATGAGATAGTAAATCTGGTTTTCCAAAGCGGCATCAATCTCTCTATGCACCTAACTATTTGCGGATGAACCTTCAAGATTTCCAAAAGACAGATGATAAGTCTATGGGAGGTCGAATCGAAAGCTTTCCGATAATCAATCCAGGCCATCGATAGGTCACGCTGGTAGAATTCTGCATCTTTACAGGCACATCTATCGATGAGCAGGTTCTCCCGACATCCGGCTACGCCTTTCTTTGAGCCTCGTTGTTCATACATTTCTTGCCGCACAGGTTCAATTGCCCGAACAATCCTGTCATTTAGGATAGCTGTGAATATCTTATAAAGTATGTTCAGACAAGTTATTGGCCTGTAATTCTTCGGGTCAGCTAAGTTGCCTATTTTCGGCAGGAGTGTTGTGCGCCCTTCCACCAAACACTCCAGAATCGACTCTTCCGACTTCAAATATGAGGCGAAAATACGAGCCAAATGCTGATGGGTTGAAGAAAACTTCTTCCACCAGAAGGTCTTGATACAATCTGGTCCCGGTGAGGAATAGTTCTTCATCCCTCTTGATACTTTTTTCACCTCCTCGGTAGTGATGGGTGGGCATTATTTATCAGGCGTTCGATAGTAACTGGAGGGTCTTGGAAGAGTCGAGATGGGTAGAGAGAAACTGTTTATTTTCTCTGACCCACCTCTCCGTCCGCTCTAGACTTCTCATAGCGTCAGATAGTATCCGTATTCTCTCAATAATATGCTGTCTGATGGTCAGCAGCTTTCACTTGTTAAGTGTGTGATAACGGGTCTGGAGTTCGCGTGCGAACTTTCGAACCTTGGCGATAAAATTCCTGCCAGATGTGATTTAGTCAATCACACACTGAATGCGGGAGGCGTACTGTCTTCCCCAGGTTATCTTTATGACAAGTTGATGCATTCGTCTTTTTGTCTTATGATATACCGTTGGTTTTGTTTTACGGTTCGCATCGGCCAAAGCTCTCGCTGCATTATACACACAATAATTGATAGCCCAATGGTCAGATTCTCCGGGAAAATGTCCACGAAGCTCGTCATTCATTTCAGCCAGATCTTTAGGCTTGAGAGAAACCTTGGTGTTGATGTTTCTCCGGGTCGTAAAGCATCGCTCTTCCTCAATTGGATGCCTGTCCGCGGTTAGTCTTAGTGTCGCCTCTCTTTCTCTGTTGCCGGCTTGTGCTAGCTGTGGTAGAGTAGGCGTTCCGCTTAAATAGCCCCTTTTTCAGAGTAGTTCAGCATGGTTTCGCAGACGTTGCTGCGAAAAGTGCGATAGCTCCGGGTGTTTCTCGCACCACAGAGCATGTAGTCGTGCCATGTAACCCCGTTCACGGGCCACACTCTTATCGTAGCAGTCTAGCAAGTCGTGATTCAGTTGCTCTGTCCACCCAAAGGTCACGAGATCCCGCCAATCCATCGCATTGAATCCATTTTCACTGGCTCCCCCAGCTCTAGATTAGTCTGCATTGTTGGCCGACCCATTGTCGGGAGCCCTGCGCGTTCTGTTGTTTTGATCCGCACTTACTACAACTATGTTTGGTGTTGTCATTGTTGTTCCCATGGGAAGCTAGGGAAAGGGGTTCGTCCATCCTTGTAGAGCCCCGCATACAAGGATAAGGCTGTTTACTCTAAGAGGTCGCCCGGTATCCCAGAGTCACCGTTCTAGATACCTCACCCAGGTGGCATTCAGCTTTCGGCACAGCCTTTGACAAAGCCACCGAACGCGTCCTCGGGTCTGGGATAGAGGGTCCCTGTACCAAGGGTTTCTGGTGAATGTGGTTACAAAGATAAATAGGCAGTCGCGGACAATTTTCCAGGGGTGGTCCCGAAGGAATTAACCCCCAAGCGGAGCTGTGAAAACCGTGCCGAAAGCTGAATAGCACCTGGGTGAGGTGTCTAGAACGGTTACTCTGGGATACCGGGCGACCTCTCAGAGTAAGCAGCCTTATCCTTGCATGCGGAGCTCTACAAGGATGGACGAACCCCTTTCCCTAGCTTCTCGTGGGAACAGCAATGACAACACCAAATATAGTTATAGTAAGTGCGGTTCAAAACAATAGAACGCGCAGGGCTCCCGACAATAGGTCGGCCAACAATGCCGACCAATCTAGAGCTGGGGGCAGGCAGCATATTGTTGAGAGAATACGGCTACTATCTGACGCTAAGAGAAGTCTAGAGCGGAGGGAGAGATGGGATAGAGAAAATCAACAGTTTCTCTTTGACCCATCTCGACTCTTCCAAGACCCTCCAGTTACTGTCGAACACCCACCCAAACCAGAGGAGGTCGAAGTATTTTGGAGAGAATTCTACGAAGTTCAGCATAGACTGGACGAAGACTCAGAAAATATAAATAGCTTCAAGGAGTTATGTGTTGCCCTCATAACACCCGATAAAGAATGCCCACCCATCACTACCGAGCAGGTGAAAAAAGTATTAAGAGGGATGAAGAACTATTCCGCACAGGGACCAGATTGTATCGAACCCTTCTGGTGGAAAAAGTTTTCGTCAACCCATCAGCATTTGGCCCATATTTTCACCTCATATTTGAAGTCGGAAGAGCCGATTACAGAGTGGTTGGTGGAAGGGCGCACAATACTCCTGCCGAAAATAGGCAACTTAGCTGACCCGAAGAACTACAGGCCAATAACTTGTCTGTACACGCTTTATAAGATATTCACAGCTATCCTAAATGATAGGATTGTTCGGGCAATTGAACCTGTGTGGCAAGAAATGTATGAACAACGTGTCTCAAAGAAAGGCGTAGCCGGATGTCGGGAGAACCTGCTCATCGATAGATGTGTCTGCAAAGATGCAGCATTCTACAAGCGTGACCTATGGATGGCCTGGATTGATTATCGGAAAGCTTTCGATTCTACATCCCATAGACTTATCATCTGTCTTTTGGAAATCTTAAAGGTTCTTGCGCAAACAGTTGGGTGCATAGAGAGATTGATGCCGCTTTGGAAAACCAGATTTACTATCTCATCTGGCAAAAATCGTGTGACAACTAACAAGGTCACGTTTCAGAGAGGTGTCTTTCAGGGCGACACCATGAGCCCACTCCTATTTTGCCTTACATCATTGCCACTATCTCTAGCATTGCGCCATTCCGGCGGGTACTTGTGCGGCAAACCTGCAGATCGAAAGTACAAGGTATACATACATACCTGGGCGTGTCATAGAGCCGCATTCAGGTTGTGACATCCATAAAGGATACTCTCCGAAGCAGATACAAACGTCTCATTCGACAGATTTGGTCTTCCGAACTGTCGGCAAGGAACAAAGTATCTGCAACGAACATGCTTGCCGTCCCGGTACTACTCTATTCATTTGGAGTAGTTCCATGGATGAAGAACGAGCTCAGGTCTTTTGATATCGGGACAAGAAAGGTTATGCACATGAACAAAAGCATGCATCTTAAGTCTTCCGTTCCGCGACTGTACATCACACGCCGTCAAGGGGGTCGCGGAATATTAAGTCTTGAATGTCTTCACAACAGGATTATTCTGGGTACAGCACATGAAGTTGCAAATGGAAGAGCCACTCTTCTTAAAATGGTCAGGAATCACGAAAAAGTGGGCAAAGGAGCATTTCTGTACAAAGCAGCGGAAGAGGCTGCTGAAACACTCGGACTTGACTTCAGTATTAGGGGTGAGCAAAATGCATCAAATCTAATCTATCTCGAGTACTCACTCCTGAAAGCCCGGATTAAGAAAGCACAAGAGAAAAACTTTCGTGAACAGCTCCCCGATAAGAGGATGCACGGTATCTTCCACAGAAATGTGACGGATCAGTCAATGTCTTGTGAGCTAACGTTTGCTTTCCTTAAATCGCCCGGATTAAAGTCTGGTACAGAGGGTTTCATCTTTGGATGCCAAGACGGTGTCATTTCCATCTTAACATACCTTCACCACATTTTGAGCCAAGACATAGAAAATTTGTGAATCCGTTTAAGGCATTCAAGAACGTTTGAAAGAAGGCAAATATTAAATATTAATAAAATACGCAAACTTTTAAATAATTTGACAGCACAATATTCAAAAAATTTTAACCCCCTTTAAAACTATTCAATTTGAAAAACCTGTAAAGACGGCAGATATGAGTGGAGGCCAATGCATGCAATAAGTGAAAAGATCTATTGTTCCGCAAATATTTCTCTCTCAGGTTTCCTTGATAATATAGAATAAGTTTCCTTCTTTTTTTGCAAAGATGCTTTGCGTTTAGCGATGGCTTTAGCGAGAATGACATTTTTTTTGGTTCTGCTTCTTCAACTTACTTAGTGGGAAAACTCATCTATCCGTTTAAAATTCTGTTAATATAAGATATGGTTGCTCAAAGGTATTGTTCTACACTGATTTGAAGAAAGTTATCCACTAAATCATCCTTGTCGATTCTACAGGTGACAACTTCTGTTCGAGCTTATTTTCGGAGATACGATAATGCCATTTCCTGTACAACGATTTCGTTATAGAAGGAGACCATAATGCTTCGGAGCAGAGAAGTTACGTCAGCGTGAATTTTAGCTAGCAGATACTTCCCTCTCACGTCGATTCGTTTGGAAAATGGTCTTTGTACGACTTTTGGCAGCGTAGCACAATAAAGATATGAATCCAGAGACGGTACTTTCTGCTTAAGTTTTTTCATGATTGCTCCGACTTTAGAGGAAATGTTTTCTATCTCTGGAATGGGATTGTCGGAAAGAAGGATTTTTGGCTACTGAGGCTTTCTGAGCTTGGATTTGGAATACCTTTTATAACTAGGGAACTCTTCTTCTTCCAGTAATGCTTCGTCCTCGAATGTTAAATATTTTTGCCACGAAAGAGAAATGATCTTTCGTCGTCAGAACAATTGGCCCCCACTGTATGATAGTGCGTCAAATTATTAATAACAAGCCCCTTAAAGTGACCAATGCATTGGTAACAGTTAGGTTTCGTGTTTCCTGCTCCCTGGTCACGAATTTGCTATGTACCCTCAATTGTTTTTATTACATTTTTCAGACTCGGAGGTTGTTGCTTAATCGGTTTCCTGGTTTTGCGATTGACAAACCGCATTTTCAAACGTCTTGCCCTTGCCTCATTGAAAAATTCTATGAGGAAACGTTTGTCTATCAGCAAGGTTCGAAAGTCGCTGTTTGGATCGTGCGCTATTTTTCCATTATAAGCATCAACCAATTTATTAGGAAAGGCAAGAACTTGTGCAGTATTTCGGGCTGCAAGTGGTAATTTCCTAGGGCCAACTGAAGTCTCCCATTCTGTAATGAACTAGAAGATTATTGAGGTTGCAAGTATATATAGGTAAAACAGATATAGGTAAAACGTAGGTGAGCCGAAAAAAGATGCGGCTTGGCAAATTGTACTGATTTCCCTAGCCTAACGGACGGAGTGAACGGAAAGAATACTCTGTACAGAGTATCCTCATAGTATCCACATAGTATCCCTTCCGTTTCATGCAACATCAAAAAAATAGCAGGATCAACTTTTAATTTGGCGAAATTCGGATTCTACGTTAAAATTCCCATTAGAAGATCACTGAGTAATCGCAATCGTTTTTTTTATTTGCAACGTTAAGAAGTTTAAAAAAATATAATATCTATAACGCCTGTTGACTGCTACAATTCAAACGCATCATCTGTAAGTAGCAATGGACAGGCGTCATAGGTTTTATTTTATTTTTTTAACTTTTTACCGTTGCAAAAAAATATTGCGATTACTCCGTGACATTCTAATAAGAATTTCAACGTAGAATCCGAATTTCGCCAATTTAAAAGTTGATATTGCTGTTTTTTTTTTAGTTTTTATTACATGATACGAAAGGAATACTATGTGTATACTCTGTAGAGTATGGTTTATGTTCACTCGGTCCGTTAAGGTTAAAACAAATGCTTTTGAAAATTTCACCTGGTCCTCCCGCAAGTCCTTGTACTGTCGAATCAACTGTTCCACTTATCATCTGATAACCATTTTTCACGCTCATCTTCTTTATTAAATGGGAATATACGTGCTGATCTGTTATATGTTTCAGCTTCCGAATCCTACCGCTTCCAAATGTGTCTATTTCGTATGCAATGATAACATGGCTTTCTTTTTGTTTTTGTTTTCTTTTTGCCATCAGTGCGTTTATAGCACATTCATTCGTACGCGCTACATCACAAATTAAGGCTACCACGAAACTAGCCTCTAACGAAATTGGGTAACTAAATTGGTGGTAACTTAGAAATATACATCACTGACACAAAGATACGTTAAATAAGAAACTATTGAAGCCTGTATAAAGACTTATTTGATAAATTTCGTAAAAAATGTACAAATACAGCTTGAAAAAAATTGTATATACATGTAAATAATCGTACGTCACATATACGAAGGTGCATCAACCGGAACAATTAATAAAGAAGAATATTCGAAATAAGTTACAAACAAATAAGAAGCATGTGAGAGTGAATGCGAGAAAGTTTAGCATTTTAAGTCTCAGTCCTTTAAGTTCAGTTTTAAAATTATAGATGACTTTAATTTAAAAATTATATATAAAAAGTACAAAAAATGTCCTACCACGTAACTGTCTCAAGCTAGAAGATTTAAAATGAGAAATTGCATTACAAACACCATTTAAATTTTTTTTAAATTCACGGGTATGGCATTCATTTCATTGAAACGGATAAAGATCCAAAATTGAACTTAAAATTTTTTAATTTAGGATTTTAAAAATTGTACCAAAGTAGCTGCTTCATAAATTTCTCGTCTTGTCACGTTAAATTTCTATTTTGGAATAGAAATCGAAAAAAATATTCAAATTATTCATAATGCTTATCTTGTTAATTTCATACTTACGAAGATTTAAGTATAGATAAAAATCGATTTAACAACGGCCAATGGAAATAAAATTCAATAATTATTATTATTTTCACGTAATATTTTTTTAAAGAGTCCGATAACGTGGCTTATTAATTTGTATTTTGAACTACTATAAATGACCTTCAAGCTAATAAGGCGAATTGTTATAAAATCAAAGAATGAATTTAATTATACTAAACATACTTTCAAACTAAATATTAATTTTAAATGGGAAATATTAAAAATGAAAAAAAATCTACTCCAGAACCTTGAAACTTAAGAATTCGAATTTTATTTTAAACTGGCAAAATTTATATTCACCAAAAATTGTGATATTAAAACTTTTTTTTAATCAAAGCCTTTAAAAATTCAATTATTTATATTCAATTCAAATCACATGAAAACTAATAATTTTTAAATTTATGATTAAACTTTCGCAAATTCCAGCAATTTTCTTCAAATTTTAGAACCACAAAAACAAGCATCATTTCCTTTCAGAAACAATATATTTCCCTTTCGAGAAACTCTGCGATTTCAAGTGTAGGTCCCTGCGGATTTCAAATGGATTCGGTCAGCAATGATTACACAGGCCCACAAAAAAAACAAAAGTGTCTGTGCAATTGACCAGACCTATATATTCTTATGTACCAGGTGTATACATATGAAACCGGTATTTATTCAAGAAAAAAACACATTTATTTCAAGAGAATGATAACAAATATTTTATTCAAAGTATGCGCCCTCGCT
>NC_046660.1:133040712-133052130 GCF_010883055.1 Belonocnema kinseyi
GTTTTTTGAAAAAAATGACTTAAAATTCGTGATCAGCGACCTCAAAAACCCCCAGTAAAGTATTTTCAATGTTTATAAATCGGTTTAAAATCATAAAACTTGTTTTTAATGTCATTTTAATCAAATTTGAAGCAAATTTTCACTTTTCTCGATTTTCTGCCTTTTCAGCGCCGTATGGTGGGTTCAAATTTTTGTAAAAAAAAAATCAAAACATGTTTTTCGATGTATTTTTTCCCGTAGAATTCGATTCTGAAGTAAAAAAAATAAAATTTTTCTTTATTTTTTTTTATTTAAAAAAAATCATGAAAAAACCGTAAAAAATGAGGTTTTTCGATCAAAACCCCATCAAAAAGTAGCTGGACCCTACTTTTTTATTGCAAATTCGGATTCAGCTTCGAAAAATACATAAGAATATATAGGTCTGGCCAATTGCACAGACACTTTTGTTTTTTTTGTGGGCCTGTGTTATTATTCCTACGTTATTCTCCAGAAAACCGACGTAGATTACAGTTGACTTGTAACCACTCTTAATAAGATCACAGATGGTTATAAATATATACCAAAGATTTGGATGTAACATTTACTTAAAATATTAAATTGTCTCTTCAAAATGTCATATTTTGAAACTAATTTATTTCTATATGCCGGGGCGTCGATCACTCCAATATTCCTGATACATTCACTAAATATTCCCATACACGTATTCTTGCAATATTCTTGGTATTCTGGATATTCTTTCTAATGCCCAGGGTGAAGCCAATTTAGCTAGTTTTTGAGTCGATATTGCAAAAAATAATGTTAGTTTCAATGTTTTCTTAAATTTTAAGTAACTTCCGAAATAATTAAGGTTCTTGAATGTTCTTGGGCTCATTTTAAAGCTATTTTAATTGTATCACAACAGCTTACGAGTATATATGTAAACAATTTCTTTTCGAATTACAAGAACCTGAAGTTTTAATAAAAAAGTTGGAAAAATTTGAAATCATCTTAACTGTAGGCAAATTAGAATAAAAGTTAAATAAATATATATTTTGAGGAAATTACATAGAAACTTTACGATGATATGTTTAATATATTTTACAAAAATATTTTTTTTATTAAAAAGAATATTGCAATTTTTCCAACTTTTTTGTTACAACTTTAAGTTCTTGCAATACAAAAATAACATTTTTGCGATTTATACTTATAAGATGTTATGATACAGTGAAAAAGTTTTATAATCAGCACGAGAACATTGAAAAATGTTGACTATTTCGGAAGTTACTGAAAATTTAAGAAAGCTTTGAAATTGAAATTTATTTTGCAATATCTACTTAAATACTAGGCAAACTGGCTTTACCCTGGACTTATTTGATACAGAATTTCTAAAACAATCAATCTTTTAAAGAGAAATTTTTTTAGCTCTGGTATAATCAAAATTAAGGGAATGTATTCAGTCATAAAAAAGAGGTGACCAGCAAATTTTGCACGGCAGTGTAATATGTGTATTAAAATTTGTTTTCAAATTTGAATTTTTCAATTTGTTAGGGGACGACTAAAAAATCCCAAAAAATAAAACTCTGAAAATTAATAAATTGCAGAAATATAAAAATCCCGAATTTCAAAATTCCTGAATAATAAGATTCACCATAGTTTACAATGTCACCGTATTTGAAATTTCCCGAAGATCACCATTTCCGACAGAAAATTGCCAAATTATGAAATACCCGAACCAGAAAAATACAGAATTTTAATATTAAGAAAATTTCTTTTTGTTAAATATTATTTATTTATTTTAAATAAAACCAACAAGAATTTTTATCAAAGATCTTATTCTAATTTCAAAAATGTATAGAATAATCTTTCACATTCAAAATAACAATAATTGAAAAGAATATATTTCTGAATAAAGAATTTTGTTTGGAAATGTAGGGAGAAATTTATTTTTTCGTTCGAGACGCACGTGTTCTTAAATTTATTTCCTTCTACAATTTTTTTACATTTATCATTATTCTAAATTCGAAAAATGATTTTTAAATACTTTAATCATAATACGATATTCCTTTGATAAAGATATTTGATTATGGTGTTTTTAATAAATTAATAATCTTCATTTTTTTTAAGCAGCCATTTCTTAATTCACGGAAAAAACTAGGGGTTCACTCATGTTGCGGCTCAAATGGAATTTCGTGTCATTTGGAACTTGAGCTCCAATAGATACCTGTAGAGACCTAAATGGGTTCGTTCAGAGCGCACTTGAAAAGAACAGCATCAACAGCATCGAGGCGCATTCACAAACCAACCGCTTGCAAAGTCGAGTTGGTAAGGTAGGGATTTACACAATATGTCGGTAAAGCAAACACTAAAGATATTAATATTTATTCATTTTATTTTTTACTTGATAAGGTTCACTTATTTTATAATTTTTAATACAAAATTGGTTCAAGTCTGCACCGCCTTTAAATTACCATGATTTAAAATCATTGATCAATTAATAATTGGAAATGTAATGCGATTTTATTGATTATAAGTGAAAATGCATTACTCAGCTAACCCATTTTTAACCTACTCTTAAAAGTGATGAAAAATGATACTGCATATGCAGTGTCAAAATGCATATAGTCCATTATACTTACTTTATAAAGTTAAAAATACACTTAGGGTATTTTCTTGAAATAAAAAAATAAATAAATTCAAAAGGGTTAATGCAAGATTCCCTTTTCAATAATTGAATATTATTGATAATGACTTATTTATAAATGTGAGCATACATAATAAGTTCATTGACCAATGACTTAAGACGAATATTCAATATTCAATATTCAAATGTTATATTTATAATACATAATGATTGGGAAATGCTTTAAAAGTAATTTATTAATCCTAAAATAGAATTTTTGAGACATATAAAAAAGACAGATAAAAAGATTTTTGACAGATAAAAAAATATTGTGATTTTGTTGCAAAATACGTTTGTAATTTTAAATTCAGAAAAAAATTTCAATTTATTTTTAGTAACTTTATTGATTTTATTTTAGGTCAAATAGTTGCTAATAAAAAAAAATAAAAATCAGAAACTCGACAGAGATAAGATTAATCATTCAGCTAAAGAAAAAAATTTTTTTTTTCAAAACTCTAAGGAACTATACATGTGTGTAATATATGGTAGTCAATTTGATCAAAATCACAGTTTTTTCGAAATGAAATATAATAATTATGGAAACACAGTGAAACTTCTATAATTCGAACCGCCGATAATTCGAAGCTTTTTGTTGGTCCCTGCCAAAACTCCTATTCTTTGATTGTTTAAAATATTCTATAATTCAAAGTTTTTGTTAATTCCAATAAAATTTGTTGTCCCGAGAGAGTTTATAGTTTCGATAATTCGAAGTACAAGAGTTTTCATTTACGAAACTCAAAGAAGATGTATAACTGAATTTAAAGACATTGTACACCGTAATTCTGGCCTCTACAGGCATAATTCGGAAACAATAAGCAGATGCAGATGATGTCTAATTGTTTACAGAAAAACAATTAAGTGTAATAGCTTTTCAAGTTATTTCTCGACCTTTTATGCTGATTCTGTTGATCATTTTTTGAGGATTTTTAGAATGGGCGGAAACTTTGAACCCCTTCTGTAAGATGTTTATAGTCAATGAAAATTGACTATTTGGTCCAGTATGTGGTCAAAATAGCTATTTAGGGCAGAAAATCCTCAAGCGTTTCTTCACATTTACCATAGTGTAACTTCTTTTAGGATGATCTGATTGGACTTTTATTATAGTGTTTTGCAAAACTCTTTTCATGTATTTTAAGACTATTATAACGATATATTTTTTTAGTTATTTTTTTCAATCAAAATTAAAATTGATTTTTTGAAAAAACAATCATATTTAAACAAAAAAACTTCAATTAAAAAAATTTCTTTTTATAATCTTTGAAATAATGTAAAGTAAAAAAGTGGACCGGAAATGTTTTCTTGGTCAAATTTAATTTTTGACGCTCATTGTGAATGAAATAAAAGGGGAAAGATGAAATATATAACGTAATTTATCTATTTCTGGACAGATAATCTTCTAAAGAAAGCTAAATATAATTTTAAGGCACATTAGACCTGAGAAAAAAAAAATGGTTTTATTTCCAAATTTCACACACATATAATTTATCACTAACGTGAAGGTGAAGTTACGTAATATTGAAGCTAAGCTTAAACCCGATCTAAAAAATAATAATTCTAGGTTGGAACACTTTACCTATTCTGCCACATATATATGTGTATAGTAGGAACTTATAATGCAACATACTCTGCCATTGCGAATTATGGAAGTTTCACTGTACTACCAAACCCGGCCTACTTCGCTGGGCGTTAGTTAGCCAACCTCGCGTCTTTCAAAAAACATGTGTTTGCCATGGAAAAATAAAAGAAAGTTTAACCGCTATTTCTGTAAAGGTTATCCTGTGAAGTTAATTTTGGTTGCAGAGAATCTTTCGTCGGAAATCGATGTAAATTTTATCTTCTATTTTTTCTCTATATATGTGTGTGTGTGTGGATTATATAAATGGTATGGATCTACGTATTGATATAAATGTCTGGGCAGAAATATATAACATTAATAATTATGTAAGGATTACTTATAAAAAAGTATTATTTATTTTAAACAAGTAATTATTGAATAAATAATCAGAGTAAATATTTAGGTCAAAACAAAAAATAAATATGATTAAAATAAATGAAGCGCATTATACTATTTAGCTTAAAATAATGCAAAAGAGAAATGTTGATCATGTTTATTATTTTTATTTTCTAACATTGTCTATTATTTGAACTATTATTAAATTCTTTTTGAAAAGTACATTAATATTATCATGAAAAAATTTCAAGCACCAAACGCTGGAATTTAAAGCGTTATACGAGAATTCCTGAAAAAATAAAATCAATTCGTAGATTTTTTAATCCATGAAAACGCTTAATTCCAGTAAAAAAGCTAGCTCTGCAGAATAAAAAAATAAAATAATTAAAAATTTAAAAATTAAGTAAAAAGTTAAGAAAAAAAGGAATATTATCTTCCACCTCCACGTTCGTTGTTCCTGGGTTCGACAAAAAGCGAGTGGATTACCCTCAATTTCGGTTGTTTAGCTATTTATAAATTTGTATTTTATACATTTTTCAGACAAATATATCTGAATTTTGTATCTGTGAATATAAAATTAAAAGACGTCTGTATATCTCAACCTCTCTTACCCTCACAAACTGTCAGCCAACAACATCAACCTACTAGATGTACAAATCCTAGATACAAAAATCATACTTTTACAATTCCTAGATATACTAATTCCTGTTCCACTTTCACCCTACCTTCTCACTTCCCCCAAATCGATGTTCTCTCTTTCGCCCTTACAAACCGTGAACCATTATACCTTAAAGCTCTACATCAAAACCGTAGCTGTACAACCCTTAGACCTACAAACCTCTTTCCCCTAACACTCTCTCTAGCCCCCTTTTCCCCTTCTCTTCCTTACAAATCGTATACTGGGTCAAGGGCATGAGCATATATAATTTTTTGTCAATGGTCCGTGGGTTAACGGTTAGTGGAGAAGACAGAGGGAAAGAAAAGGAAATATACAGAGAAAGATAAGAGGAGGAAAGAGACTGCATTTATTCGTATTTAGAGTTTGTAGGTTCACGATTTGTAAAGGTTAGATAAACAGACAGGAAAATAAGGGAGGAGGGAGGATAGAGTAAGAGAGAGGATATCTGGATCTAGAATTTGAACATGAATATTACTTGTTTCTAGAGCTTCTAGTTCTAAGGTTTTTAAGTTCATGTTGTGTGAGTCAAAGAAGTATAGATGATGAGAGATGGGATGAGCAATCGAAAGGAGAGAAGCGAAGGGCAGAGAGTATTATGTAAATCTAGGATTTGAACATGTATGGTACATGTGCTTAGAGATTGTAGTTCTAAGGTTTGTACGCTAATGGTTTGTGGTTCAAAGAAGTATAGCGCAAGTGTGCTATGGCGGAATAGGGGTGAAGGGGAGAGAGAATCTGTTGATCTAGGGTTTGAACATGTATGGTAATTGTGCCTAGAGCCTCTGGTTCTGAGGTTTGTATGTTAATGGTTTATGGCTCAAAGAAGTATAGCACAAGATAGACAGGAAGAAATAGAAAGAGGGGGAGAGAGGAAATGTTGATCTAGGATTCAAAAACCTATGGTATTTATGCCTGAAGTTTTTAGATGTAGCAATTGAAGATTTGTGGTTTACGTATATCAAATACGTATATATGAAGAAAAATGGAGAGGGTAAGGAGAGGGAAGGGAGGGCAGAGAGCTTCTAGTGGGTTTAGAGTTTGTGCATGCAATGGTTTTTGTGTGTAGAGTTTTCACAATCAGTCTTTACAGGTCTACGGTTTGTGAAATTCAAAGGGGTAGAGCGAGGAGAGTTAGATAGATAAACGTTTAATTTTAGGTCTTTTGGCCTTAAAAAATTAACTTGCTTACATTTATATTTTTTTACAGAATTTTCTTACAGTCATATCTTAAAAACTACCATCCATCGACACCTTATAACTAAACCGCTCGCTTCTGTATCCTAACCTTCCTCGCTGCGCCACGCCTAGCCTCGCACGCATCTCCCTCTTTCCTAGCTATGCTTCGCATTGCCAGCCTCTTTCCCTGCGGCTAACGCCTAATACATAACTACTATTTACAATATTTACAGTTTTCTTACATGTACTTCCTCTCCTATTTACAATCCTTCCTTCTCCATTCCTATTCCTCCTTCCTTCTCTTCTTCTCCATCTTACCAAACACCCCCTTCATCCATGCTACTGCCCTTTTGACCCAACATTCATGCAACAATACCCCCATGCTTATCCCACTCCTCTTCACCTCTTCACATTCCTCCAACCAGCGATCAACTTTTGCATGTTCTTCTCCGCACAATCCACACATTCTCTTCTCTCTAGGAAGCCAGAATCTATTATAATACTCTATGCAATCGCATGTCATTCTCTCTATAAGTTTCTGACTTCTTTTGTCTCCTTTCTCACACAAATATTGCGCTCTCTCCTTTGGCATTATCCACACATGTATCTCGTTAAACCTTGACCTTGAATCCATTCGATCGGTGTATTTCTTGCCAACCCTAGTGTCACTTTACATACCTCTTCTGTATGCTATTTACTTCCTCACTTACTTTCCACCGCCACCCCTCCACTCCGTGAAATAAGAAACTCATATACAGCGAATCAAACAATTTCATTCTCCTTACAAAATAATCTGCGAACAACCTCTTTCCCAGCAGATTTTCCCTGTTCACCCTCTCTTTTATATGAACATCCACTTCTCCATTCCATCGCAACAGAAAGCCCAGGTACACAAACTCTTTCACCTCCTGCACCGCTTTTTCCTTCCATTTCCGCGCCCCTCCCTTCACCTCCGTTCCTAAACACCATAACCCTCGAATTGTCCGCATTTGACTCTAACCTATTTTTGTTTAAGTATCTTCTCAACCTTTTCATCATCTCCTTTAAAGCCTTTTCGCTCTTTGCTAGCAGCAATGTGTCATCTGTATATGCGAGTTACCATATCCTGACTGCTCCTACCCTGACTCCTCCAACCACTCCGGCCGCTAGCTTACTTTCCATATCCGCGATCAAAATTAAAAAAGCGTTAGGCTAAGCGGGCACTCTTGCTTGAACCCCCTATCCATCCAGAATCCCTCAGAGATTCCCGGCCCTCCTCTCACCCTATCTTTCGTTTTCTCGTATACCTCCCTTACCCTCTCGATCAGGCCCCTCTTCACTGCCCTCTCTTCCGTTGCCTCCCACAAACTCCCCCTATCCATCGAAGGGAACGCGTCAGTTAGATCTACAAGAAACGCGTACACTTTGTCACCCTTTTTCGTTAGTTCTCTATCCACCACGTCGATTGATCCTTGCGCAGCCTATCTGCAGCCTATCTGCCAACACCATCGCGTTTATTTTGTACACAGTATTCATTAGCGTAATTCCTCTATAATTTTCCTGTCTCTCACTGTTCCCTTTCTTATAAAGTAGTACGATCAACCCCTCCACCACCCTTTTGGGAATCCCTCCACCTTTATACTTTTTACAATACACTCTTCAGCCTCTGACTTACCTCTTATGTGCCAAACAGCCACGCTTCGTTCTCTACTTCGTCCAGCCCTGCTGCCTTAGATTTGTTTAACTTCTTTATCTGCTTCTCTATCTTTTTGTCATTCAGCTCCTCTACATCTACCTTCCTCGTTCTTCTAATCCCATAATCTCTCTGCCGTGCATCTGATCCCTGAAATTAATCCTTAGAACATTTTCTCCAATCGTCGCTCCCTAGCTTCTCACCTACCCCGCCCTACGTTTCCTAAACCTATTAATTATGTTTCACACGTCCCCTTCTGTCTTAACACTTCTCAACTCCTCTTCCAGCTCTTTTTCCTTTTCCTGCTCTTTCTTCTTACATATCACCCTAAACTCTTTCCACATTTCTACGTACTCCTCCCTTTTCGTGGTTCCTTCCTTACACTTCCTGTACTACTTTTTCTACTTTCTTGTCATCATTTTACATTCCCTATCCCACCACGGTTTCACGATTTCTTTCTTTTTCTTCCTAAATACCTTCGTTTGCAAACAACATTTCAATTTCTCTTTAAGATCCTCCCATATCTCGTCCACAGATTGCGCCTCAAAGCTTACGTTGCTCAACTGCTCCTGATACTTCTCTATCGCCTCTCTCGTGTATTAAACCCTATCCCCTAACGACCTTTTTCCCAACCCTGCCTTTTGCCAGCCTCCTTCTGTATCCAAAAACTTAATGGCTGATGGTCTGATTCCAGCCTCCCTTTCACTGCGAATTTTTCTATCTCCAACCACCCTTGCATATTTATAATCACATAGTCTATCACCGATACACGCATCTTACTCACATATGCGTATTCTCCCTCTTTGTCCCTTTTACCATAGCATTCGCCGCCGCCCAGCCTCTTTCCTTCATCCATTCTTTTAGAATTTCCCCCTCTTTATTTATTATCTTATCCTTTGATTACCTTCCGAAGCTCTATCCTTCCCGGTTCAGTCCCCCCCCCAATACCATCATACCCTGATTTCTCTCTCCTGGTAAGTTTTCCACCCTTTCTTTAATCATTTTCATCCCATTCTTATTGTAGTCAGTCACAAACTTATGAATTACTCCTCCTATCTTTATAGCCCTCATTTGCATGCCCTCTCCCTCTCTCTGCCCATAAACATCTTCCTCTAATTTATCCCTAATTCCTGTTATAATTTCCCTACTAGCCCTTCCTTTGCTCTTCAATTTGACGGCCTCCTGTAGCCTCCACCTGCATCTTCTTCGCAGCTCTAGTTCATCCCATTCCTTTTTCTCCACCCACGTCTTTACCAGTCCAATCACTTCAAATTCCTGAATATAACTCCAGAAATCCTCATCTTTCTTCTTTACCCCTGCTCCGTTCTAGTACATCTCAGCTCTATACGTCCCAGCTCTCCAATTTGACCACCGCCACTTCATTGTCCTTCCTCCCCTCCATCCTAACTTTCCCTACTTTGCCCTTTCTCACTTTCTCTTCTATCATAATCTCCACCTTCACCTAACTACCTTGGTTCTCGCCCTCCCTCCTGTCAATTACTTCCATTCCCGACCTGTCTTTCACCTTTTCCAGCCTTTCTTCCACCCTTTCCTTTCACGCCCTAATATCTTCTTCCATCTCCTTTATTCTACCTTCTTTTCCTGTCTTACCGACGCCAACTACCTCTGCACTCCTTTTACTTTCTCCTCATATCATCTACTTCCTTTTCTTATCTCTCATCTCTTACCATCAGGTCCTCCCTCATATTTTCAATCTGCTCCATAGCCCCCCTCCCTACTTCACTCCGATTCTATCCCCTCCCCGACGCGCCACTTGACACCGGGTCACGCACTGCTGGCCGCCGTGTCCTTCTAGAAGTTTCCTCCCCATCTAGTTCACTACCGGCACTAAAAGTTGGGTGGTTCTCTTACGAGAACCACCCTTGTCCACCATGAAGGCCGAAACTCCTGACCACAATTCTACCCCACTCCCTTGCAAACCGAACCTCACTTTCACTGTTTAGAGAAATCCCACCTCCTAACTACAAAGTTAATTCATTTCTATCTTACCAATTCACCCTTCACAATCGTACTCATATCCTAGACTTTACCCTCACACTCGACTCACACTTTCCACACAAACTCCGTAAAAACTTCTGACAGCTTGTCACTGCACACCTTCTCACTACTGCCACCAACGGGCAAGTCCGCAAGGAGAGTTAGGAAGGTGTGAGGAGAGAGACGAAGGAGAAATTTGTGGGCCAACAGGGTTGAAGGTTTGGGGTTTGTGGGTTTATTGGACTGTGGTTATTTGGTTTGTTGACTTTTTAATTTCGAGGATGAAAATTTTTTGGATTTGAGCTGTATTAGGGGCCATCCATATACCGCGTCGACACTTTCGGGGGAGGCGGGTATGGCAAAATTCCACGTTTGTCCACGAAGGGTACCGGGGGGGGGGGGTCGGACTAGAATCCACGTGGACACACATTTTACTTAATCAGTGGAAAATATACTGAAATGATACAAGGAATACTCTAGATATACTCGAGCTTCTACATTGTGTTCGCCCACAATACAATTTTTATTTTTATTTGTTCACGATTTTTTTTTTTGAAATTCAAATCATGTTTAATCTCACGTTCCTGAGCTATTCCTAATTTTTCAGACAATTTATCGCTCCTTTTGGACTACTTGTAGTCCGGGAGCTCACAAAAATTCTATGGACATCATTTTAGTACTCAATAAAATTTCAGATTGTTTTGTTTTTATAGTCAACAGTAAACTGCACCAACAGCTGTTGGCGCATTTTGCAACGATTTATCGTTAAACTGGTGAAAAAATCAGGCCTTGAGTGAGCAACAGAAACAATTGTCAAGAATATAAAGTTCCAGTATATGCGGCACTTCCCATTCTCGAAAATGGACTCAATTTCCCTAGGAGCATTTAGAGAAGCGATTTGAAGGTGAATGCTCTGGGAGTCACACAGATGGTAATAAAGCACTCTTAGTGCCGCATTGTGCCTTTGAATACATGGCACGCCCCGCAGCTATCATCGGGAATGTCTTGGCTCAAGATGTGGCGACGGCATGTTAAGGTGGAAATGACACCGTCTTGGCATGCAAAAATGAAACTCTCTGTACCCGACTTCAATCCGGGCGATTTAAGAAAGCAAACGTTAGCTCACAAGACATTGACTGATCCTTCACATTTCCGTGCATCCTCTTCTCGAGGAGCTGTTTACGAAAGTTTTTCTCTTGTGCTTTCTTAATCCGGGCTTTCAGGAGTGAGCACTCGAGATAGATTAGATTTGATGCATTTTGCTCACCCCTAGTACTGAAGTC
>NC_046660.1:133052230-133054159 GCF_010883055.1 Belonocnema kinseyi
GCGTGATGAACTTGAACTTTGCAATCATTAGATACTCTCTGCATTTTGGATAGTTGAACTAAACTATCTAAAGTTTATAACTTATATTGCTACTCAATAGCACTACTATCAAAAACCTGCTGCTACGAAGACGTTGGCCACGATGACAACTGCCCTGCAAATGGGATGTGTAGAGTGATTCGTCGGTCCAACTCTTCGTAGTAACGAAACCAGCGAAGGCGCGCTGTCTTGCAGGGGAGCGCTAAGATGTGAGAATGATGCCGTAGTGTGTCAGACGACGAGTTGACATTGTCCTCGTCAAAAGTCAGAAAGCTCTCATACTTAGGCCTGGGGAGGTATGAGAGTTATCACCCCTAGGACGGCTGACTCACCTGCGATCGGGACAGGATTCTTAGCGTGTGGGTTTTAGATATAACTTATGGCACATCACAATTCCTCATCTTTATTTAACTCCGCTGGCACTTCTGGTAACAGATGCAATCACGAATGCACTGGTAATCCTGATCACTTTTGTTATGTATGTGCAAAATTTGTTGGGTCGAAAAACAAAAGAAAAATAACAGAAACAATAAATGATTTGTATAAAGTATGTTTTGACATTTAGATTTCACAGCAAGACAAAAGTTGGGTACCAAACTTTGTATGTAACTCGTGTCATATAATGATAAGTCGAGTTACTAAAAATCAGGACAAGACGTCCCTGAAATTCATTGCACCAACAAAATGGAAAGAACCAGAAAATGAAAACGATTGCTACTTTTGTACAACAAAAGTAGGGGGTATAGCTTATATTAAGAAAAAAGAAGTACATTATTCTAGTCCTAGAACTGTTGAGTTTCCAGAAAAAATCCTTATAGATTCCTTATCATTCGACAAATCAGATTAATGTGAAAGAAACTAAACCAAGCGATAACACATCATCCGAAGATCTAAGCGAATCCGACGAAAGTGAAGAAAATATCGCTTCAGATGATGATGAAGAATATGTACCTAAAGGTGTGGAGAAATCTGTGAAAAAATATGATCAAAAGAGTCTGAATGATTTATTTAGAAAGGCTGGCCTATCGAAAGAGCAATGTGAATTGATGGCTTCAGACTTTAAAAAGCGACATATGCTGACAAAGGGACCTAAAGTAAGTGAATATCGTGACCGAGAGAAAACCTTTCGAAAATATTTAAAGAAGATTCAGGGCTAGTTTACAGCATTGACGTAAAAGGACTTATTGACGAATTAAAACCAGGTATATACAAACCTGAGGATTGGCGCCTGTTCATTGATTCGTCGAAGCGGAGCCTTAAAGCAGTCCTTCTTTATAACACAAATAAGTACGCACCTATACCATTAGCTCATTAAACTGTGCTTAAAGAAGAGTATTCAAACATTGAATTGGTTTTGTCAAAAATAAAATACGAGGAACATAAATGGCAAATATGTGGAGACTTAAAAATTTTATCTATGATACTAGGACAACAATCTGGATTTACAAAATATCCTTGTTATTTGTGTATGTTTGATAGTAGAGATAGGAAAAACCACTACAAAAAGAAAATTTGGCCACTAAGAGAGTCATTTGAACCTGGAAAACAAAATATTGTTAAAGAGCCATTTGTGAATTCGTCCAAAAATTTGGATACCACCTCTTCACATAAAGCTTGGTTTAATGAAACAATTTGTCAAGGCATTCGACCAAGATGGGGAATGCTACGAATATTTGAGCCAAGTATTTCACCACAAAACAGATGGTAAACTGAGCGCAGGTATTTTTTATGGACCTGAAATTCGTACTCTATTTAGAGATGAAAACTTTGAAAGAACTATGAAAAATTATGAGAAAGCAGCATGGTCTAGTTTTAAAGATGTATCAATAAAATTTTTGGGTAACACTAAAGACGTAAATTACAAAACTATTGTAAAAAAAATGGTACGCA
>NC_046660.1:133054259-133057665 GCF_010883055.1 Belonocnema kinseyi
GAACAGAAGACTTAAGATGCATGCTTTTGTTCATGTGCATAACCTTTCTTGTCCCGATATCAAGAGATCTGAGCTCGTTCTTCGTCCATGGAACTACTCCAACTGAGTAGAGTTGTACCGGGACGGCAAGCATGTTCGTTGCAGATACTTTGTTCCTCGCCGACAGTTCGGAAGACCGAATCTGTCGGGTGAGACGTTTGTATCTGCTTCGGAGAGTATCCTTTATAGATGTCACATCCTGAATGCGGCTCTGTAGCACGCCCAGGTATGTATAAGTCTCTACAGCGCAAAGGTGTCGTATGGCGCTTCTATCAACGAGCTCAAGATCTTCAGGGATGCCACTAAGTTTCCATTGCTTCAAATAAACCTTGGCGCATTTTTCTAACCCAAATTCCAGTCCAATTTCCTTAGTATATCGTTCGACAATCCCCAGAGCTAGATGCAGTCGCTCTCTGTTTCTAACATGGATCTTAAGATCGCCCATGTAAAATACATGAGTGACCTTGTACTTTCGATCTGCAGGTTTGCCGCACAAGTACCCGTCGGAATGGCAAAGTGCTAGAGATAGTGGCAATATTGTAAGGCAAAAGAGGAGTGGGCTTATGGTGTCGTCCTGAAAGACACCCCTCTGAAAGGTGAACTTGTTAGTTGTCACACGATTTTTTCCAGATGAGATAGTAAATCTGGTTTTCCAAAGCGGCATCAATCTCTCTATGCACCCAACTATTTGCGGATGAACCTTTAATTTTTCCAAAAGACAGAAGATAAGTCTGGGATGTCGAATCGAAAGCTTTCCGATAATCAATCCAGGCCGTCGATAGGTCACGCTGGTAGAATGCTGCATCTTTGCAGACACATCTGTCGATGAGCAGCTTCTCCCGACATCCGGCTACGCCTTACTTTGAGCCTCGCTGTTCATACATTTCTTGCCACACAGTTTCAATTGCCCGAACAATCCTATCATTTAGGATAGCTGTGAATATCTTATAAAGTGTGTTCAGACAAGTTATTGGCCTGTAATTCTTCGGGTCAGCTGGGTTGTCTATTTTCGGCAATAGTATTGTGCGCCCTTCCACCAAACACTCTGGAATCGGCTCGTCCTACTTATAATATGAGGTGAAAATACGGACCAAGTGCTGATGGGTTGAAGAAAACTTCTTCCACGAGAAGGTTTTGATACAATCTTGTCCCGGTGCGGAATAGTTCTTCATCCCTCTTAATACTTTTTTCACCTCCTCGGTAGTGATGGGTGGGCATTCTTTATCAGGTGTTATGAGGGCAACACATAACTCTTTGAAGCTCTTTATATTTTCTGAGTCTTCGTCCAGTCTATGCTGAACTTCGTAGACTTCTCTCCAAAATACTTCGACCTCCTCTGGTTTAGGTGGTTGTTCGACAGTAACTGGAGGGTCTTGGAAGAGTCGAGATCCGCTCTAGACTTCTCTTAGCGTCAGATAGTATCCGTATTCGCTCAACAAGATGCTGTCTGATGGTCAGCAGCTTTGACTTTTTAAGTGTGTGATAAAGGGTCCGGAGTTCGCGCGCGAACTTTCGAACCTTGGTGGCAAAATTCTTGCCAGATGTGATATAGTCAATCACACACTGAATGCGGGACGCGTACTGTCTTGCCCAGTCTATCTTTATGGCAAGTTGATGCATTCGTCCTTTGATCTTATGATCAGCCGTTGGTTTTTTTTACGGTTCGCATCGGCCAAAGCTCTCGCTGCATTATACACACGATAATTGATAGCCCAGAGGTCGGATTCTCCAGAAAAGTGTCCACGAAGCTCGTCATCCATTTCACCTAGATCTTTAGGCTTGAGAGAAACCTTGGTGTTCATATTTCTCCGGGCCGTAAAGCATCGCTCTTCATATATTGGATGCCTGCCAGCGGTTGGTCTTACTGTCGCCTCTCTTTCTTTGTTGCCGGCTTGTTCTAGCTGTTGTAGTGTAGGCGTTCCACTTACCTAGCCCCTTTTACGGAGTAGTTCAGCACGGTTTCGCAGACGTTGCTGTGAAAAGTGCGATAGCTCCGGGTGTTTCTCGCACAACAGAGCATGCAGCCGCGCAATATAACCCCGTTTAGGGGCCACACTCGCATCGTAGCACTCTAGCAAGTCGTGATTCAGTCGCTCCGTCCACCCATAGGTTGCGAGATCCCGCCGATCCATCGCATTGAATCCATTTTCATTGGCGCCCCCAGCTCTAGATTGGTCGGCATTGTTGGCCGACCTGTTGTCGGGAGCCCTGCGCGTTCTGTTGTTTTGAACCGCACTTACTACAACTATGTTTAGTGTTGCCATTGTTGTTCCCACGAGAAGCTAGGGAAAGGGGTTCGTCCATCCTTGTAGAGCCCCGCATGCAAAGATAAGGCTGCGTACTCTGAGAGGTCGCCCGGTATCCCAGAGTCACCGTTCTAGACACCTCACCCCGGTGCCATTCAGCTTTCCGCACGGTTTTCGAACCTCCGCTTGGGGGTTAATTCCTTCGAGACCACCCCTGGACAATTGACCGCGACTGCCTATTTATTTTTGTAACCATATTCAGCAGAAACCCTTGGTACAGGGACCCTCCATCCGCAACCCGAGGACGCGTTCGGTGGCTTTGTCATAGGCCCTTCGGTTTGATTCTAGAGGAATCAAAACCGAACCGAATATATATTCGGCTCAAAGAAAGGCGTAGCTAGATGTCGGGAGAACCTGCTCATCGATAGATGTGTCTGCAAAGATGCAGCATTCTACCAGCGTGACCTATCGATGGCTTGGATTGATTATCGGAAAGCTTTCGATTCTACATCCCATAGGCTTATCATCTGTCTTTTGGAAATCTTAAAGGTTCATGCACAAACAGTTGGGTGCATAGAGAGATTGATGCCGCTTTGGAAAACTAGATTTACTATCTCATCTAGCAAAAATCGTGTGACAACTAACAAGGTCACGTTTCAGAGAGGTGTCTTTCAGGGCGACACCATGACCCCACTCCTCTTTTGCCTTACATTATTGCCACTATCTCTAGCACTGTGCCATTCCGACGGGTACTTGTGCGGCGAACCTGCAGATCGAAAGTGCAAGGTCATTCATGTATTTTACATGGACGATCTTAAGATCTATGCTAAAAACAGGGAGCAACTCCATCTAGCTCTGGGGATTGTCCAACGATATACTAAGGATATTGGAATGCAATTTGGGTTAGACAAATGCGCCAAGGTTTATTTGAAGCGAGGAAAACTTAATGGTATCTCTGAAGATCCTGAGCTCGTGGATAGAAGCGCCATACGGCATCTTTGCGCTGGAGAGACTTATATATACCTGGGCGTGCCACAGAACCGCATTCAGGATGTGACATCTATAAAGGATACTCTCCAAAGCAGATACAAACGTCTCATCCGACAGATTTGGTCTTCCGA
>NC_046660.1:133057765-133059272 GCF_010883055.1 Belonocnema kinseyi
CAAGGGGGTCGCGGAATATTGAGTCTTGAATGTCTTCACAACAGGATTATTCTGGGTACAGCACATAGATTTGCAAAAGGAAGAGACCCTCTTCTTAAAATGGTCAGGAATCACGAAGGAGCGGCCGAAGAAGCGTTTCTGTGCAAAGCAACGGAGGAGGCTGCTGACGCACTCGGACTTGACTTCATTATTAGGGGTGAGCAAAATGCATGTAATCTTATATCTCTCGAGTACTCACTTCTGAAAGCCCGGATTAAGAAAGCACAAGAGAAAAACTTTCCTGGACAGCTCCTCGATAAGAGGATGCACGGTATCTTCCACAGAAATGCGAAGGATCAGTCAATGTGGCACTAAGAGTGCTTTATTACCATCTCTGTCACTCCTACGGCGTTCACCTTAATATCGCTCCTCTAAATGCTCTTAGGGAAATTGAGTCAATTCTCGAGAATGGGAAGTGTCGCATATACTGGAACTTTATATTCTCGACAATTGTTTCTGTTGCTCACTCGAGGCCTGACATGGTTCTTCTTGACTTCGAGAAGCGAACCATGTTCGTTATTGAATTTTCGGCACCAGCTGACAAAAACATCATAGCCAAGGAGAATGAAAAGAAAGAGAGGTATCAAGACCTTATAAGGGAGTTGCAACGATTGTACCCGGAATATTCTGTTAAACTGATCGTTCTTATCATTGGCGCTCTTGGAGGTGCCAAGCTTTCACTTGCGAATAGCCTAAAAAGCATCCCTGCGTCTCAACAATATGCTAGAACACTTGCGGGATAAATGCAGAAGACGGTTGTCCTTGGGTCACTCCGTGTTCTTAGGATGCACGTGGCTTTTGCTGGATCGTCGTATTGATTCCTTTATAGACTGTAACCACCTATCTCACGGTTGTGTGACGTGCTTGTGGCTGAAATTTTACCGCGATTTCGCTGGAAGCGGGTACAATTTTTCAGATTAGCACCCGCTCCCGACCTTTCTACCTTTCTAGAACTGCTAGCGCCTCACAGTAGTCAAAATCTCCAGAAAGCTACACATTTTGTCCATCTCTCAGGCAATTTATGGATACCTTTCCAAAAAAAGTCTTCGTTTTTTGAAGCAAACCAGTCATCGAGCCATTTTCCAACATTTTCGTAAGAAGTGAAGCGTTGTTCGCTGAGTGCGTGCCCCATCGATGCAAATAAGTGGTAGTCGGATGGAGCCAAGTCTGGTGAGTAAGCGGGGTGGGGTAGCGGTTGCCAGCTGTACGACTCAACCAATTGCCGAGTCAGTTTTGTCCGGTGTGATGGTGCATTGTCATCGAGAAAAATCACTTTTTCATGCCTAGTTTCATATTCTTGGCGTTTTCGGCGCAGAACACGGTTCAAATTGGCCAATTGTTATTGGTAGCGTTGACCATTAACAGCTTCGCCCGGTTTCAGAAGCTCATACCAGATTACACCACGCTGATCGCAGAAAACACAGAGCATTGTCTTTTTTCCGAAGCGATCTGGCCTTGGGGTCGATTG
>NC_046660.1:133059372-133061609 GCF_010883055.1 Belonocnema kinseyi
GGTGTGCCGGTGTTGTTGGCTCCACCAAGCTGTTGGCCGTTGTTCTCTGCCTTTTGCTGCCCTCCGTTTCCAGTAACGTCAGCCATTTTCTGTTTTTTTTAATATATGTTTTTCTAAGCTCTTTATTTTGCAACCAATTATGAATGTTTAATTGTTGCCTTTTATTTATTAAAGCAGAAAAAGAAGAAACTCTGTATTCATAAAAAAGAACTGCTAATTGATACTCTGTATGATAGGTTCAACTATTTAATTGTTACTGCCAATTAAACATTCATTAATGATAAAAAAAAATTATCTACTCTTAAACTCTTGGCTAAACTTTACACACATATATAGATGTTAAATGTTAAATAAAAAATATAATAATTTGAGAAACAATATAAATAACATGAACTCTTAATTCGCTTGACTCAAAAAAAAAAAAATTTGTCGACGGGTTCGCAATTGCATCTTCCAATCACGTGCTCCCTCCCAAACCGACGAGCTGCACTGCAGTTTTGCCGTTACTACATGGGAACGATCGGCCGTACACGTGACGAAAATGTTTTCGCTAACCGGCGACGTTTTCGATTTTTGAAAAAAAAAAAAAATCAAAATACTCGAATTTTTATTTTATTCTCTGAAAACTCTTTATCACCGAATAAAGTACTCTATTGCGCTTTCCTCGAATTGCTTTTTATTTAAAATTTCACGTGAAATCAAATTTATTTCTCTTTCTTTTGCGCCTCTTTATTACGTGAAGAAAAAAAAAAGGTTACATCATTTTATTTGTCTCGTACAATTGAACAACTCAAATCGACGGTAGCTTTGTTCATCAAAAACCGCTTCGTGCACAGCACTCGACGGCTCTCCGACTCACGGCGTCCCGCTCGCCGGAGAGAGATTCGCAAAAGCACCGTAGCTAGCCTCAGCGACGCGCGTCCGTCTCTCTCTTTCGTTCGTGCACTCTAATCACGATAGATACGACGTCACACTGAGTACCATTCTTCCCATACAAACGGGTGAACTCCATTAGTTGAGATTGTCGTGTCGAGATCCATGCTGTAAAGATTTTTATTGTCGAAATTTACTTCCTATTTTGTAAGTCATAGGTCGACCTGTTTTTAAACGTAAAATTAATAGAACTAAAAAAGTAGATGCATAATTTTGTCGGTGGCCAAAAATTATTTCGATTGATGTCTTTTTACTTCTACTTTCAATGACAACTATTTTTTTGTAATTAATGTTTATTATGCACAATATGTATATATTTTCTCCTAATAAAATAAAATAAGCAATATTATTCACCAAATGCTCAGCCTGCATAAATTCAATATTCTTCCTTAATAAATCAAATGTATTTCGTTGATCAATCTCATTTATTGATCGCTGAGAATAAAGTAAAATGAATAAGATTTTTAAATGAACTATTATTTAATTTTGCTTGCAAATGATTATTAGGCGTAATACGTAACAATATTTTATATTTAATTAAGGTGATTTCCAATTGCCTTTTTTAATAGACTTGAAATGTATTTAAGCATAATGCATAATCATAATACGTTAATTGATTTTATATATCACCAAGAAAAGTTGCGATTGACTTTTTAAATATATTTAAAATGCATTTAAAGTCAAAATCTCCAGAAAGCTGGTTATAATTAATTAAAGTCATCATTTTGGGATAAATTTTCTTACTCGGGGGTTTTCGTGGTGGCTGATTATGAATCTGATATTGGTTTTTGAAAAAATGGCAGTTTCAATATGGCGCAGAATTCTGACAAATTTTGATTTTTTTCATGATAAAAAGGATCACTTAGAGGTTTTCGGGTTCGCTGGTTATGAATCTTATCTTGGTTTTTGAAAAAACAAGATGTCGGTTACAAAATGGCGGAAGATTCTCACCAATTTATTTTTTTTTATGAAAAGAAAGATCAGTTACAAATATGGCAATATTATAAATCATATTACAAATATGGATACAAAATTGCAGCACATTAATACAGGATGATGAATTTCAAATGTAGATGAATTTCATTTTTGCATTAAATTAAGTAAGTCACTTAATTTCAGCCAGAAATGGAACTTACCATAAGTGCAGTGTCTCCTATCTGATATACGAGTAATAATGATGAAGAGAGCAGCTGAGAGTAGCTAATATGGCGTCGATAGCGCTGGATAGTATCGATCAAAACTGAGCTCATGGTAGTAGTTCCGTCAACGTTTCCTATTTTGATATATGTACTCAGGTCTACAAC
>NC_046660.1:133061709-133065318 GCF_010883055.1 Belonocnema kinseyi
TTCCTAATTTCTAAATTGCTTACCCGTTCTTTAGATTGTTTTATTTCTTTAGTTCTGCGTTCGTCAACATCTATCTCAATGCTTGTTAGCTTACCCTAAACATTGTCTTTATCCTCCTTCCAGAGTTAATGCCATTCTTCCCATTTTCTCTTACCTTTTTTACTTTCCCCCTCACATCATTTCCCTGCCTATTCATATCCCTATTCACATCATCTGATCTCTTTCCTGTTTCCTCTCTAAATACTTTTATGAGAGCTTGTAATTTTTCAAACGTCCCCCAACCCCCCTATTTCTTTCTATTGTTTTCCGTTGAATTCTAACGTTCTTCTTATCCTTCTCCCTTTCTAGATCATCGTCGGCTGCCTCTCTTTTTCTTTCCTCCTCCCCTTAGTGCTACCATTCCCCTCTCTGATCGACTTCTCGAATCTTTCCTCACCACTGCTGCCACTGCGATCAACGTCTTCTAGGCTGTCAAATAAAATCTTGATCACTAATAAAAATCAATCTTATTTCAGAAATCAGTTTGGAAACCCCACTTAGTGCGCAGATAATTATTATTTTAAGTTAAAGTATGCTTTTGTGTATACATTTTTTCTTTTCTTCCCTCCTAACCTAAAATCAATACGTAATTCACAAAATGAAACAATTGCTAGGAGGTTCTGTCGTCAGTTATTAGAAATCTACCCCAATTTCTTCAACAAAATTGGTTAACTTGATTTGACTTTTCATGTTGATCGTATTCTTGTGATGAGTGTTGAAAGACAAAAACAAGTTACCAATTTATCGCCTGAAGGAACAATTTTTAACCGCTTAGTGACAGATTACCCGACTGGATCCCGGCCGATATAAAGCTAATATCCGAACACCTTAACGTGACGTTTTTAACCGACTAAGTTGCATAGATTAACATTAGTTGAAGATTTTACAATATTAGACAATAAAAAAAAATTTTTAATAAACAAATTATTTTATATTATTATTTAATAAACAAATTATTTCTTAAAACAAATTTAGCAAACAAATGCATTATTCGGGCATCTGTAAACGGAAAAATTCTTTGTTTTCGATGTCAGCCCTTTTAATCGGAAGTTTTATGGTGATTTTAGCAACATTTATAATTGGTTGATAAATTTTACATTTTTTAAAAAACAAATGCATAATTCGAGCATCTGTCGATGGAAATTTTTTCGTCGATATCAGTCTTTTTAATTGGTGATGCCGACAAGTGCTCGAATAATGCATTTGTTTATTATTTGGAACATCTTTAAATAATGTTATTCTATGCAATTTAGGCGATTTCAACCTTTTTTTTATTTACGGCTAGCAGAAACGTCAAATAAAAAAAAGTGGCCATTTTTTCGTCATATTTGTTTTTTATACAAAAATTGAAAACCTACTTTAAAAATCCGGCTCAACAACTCTCTTAGAAATCGAATCAGCTTTTTAAATTTTTTTTGTCCGAATCGGTCAATATTTGTGGCCTGTACGTTATTTTAAACCAAAAAAGTAATTTTTCCCCACTGTGAAGCGCCCGTTTAAAACCGGGGCTGTCCGGCCGTGACCCGGCGAGATCTCTGATTGGATTCCTATACGGGCTGTTAACCGAATTAATCAGCTAATCATAATTAATTTATTGGATAATTTGAATAATTTTTACTTTATATATGTTTTCTAATCTGCACTTTCCTTTATAAAACGTGTAGAAATAATTTGGAGAAATGAAATACACCAAACTCGCGCTTTCAGCCCAGTGTCTATAGCTACTAGCGCGCAATAGGTATACTTGACTGAGTAATCGCACACTGTGTCCCTTCCAAGGCGACTGTCACAACTGTTCTCGCCCCGTTACCCTGAGAAACTGCAGGAGCACAGTGTTCAAAAATCCTAAAAAGCTGACCATAATGCAAAAAAAATGTTTTTCAAGGTAAATTCAAAGATTCAAATTAGTGCAGTATTGCCCCTAGTCTCGTTCGGGAACGATATCTAAGGACACGTGCTCGTCTAAGCCTGTTTCTTCCGTTATTGTGTACACACGTTGAACGCATCGAAACGCCTGCATGTCGCGAGTAATAGAAACAGTTCTTCAAAAATGCATTGTTTTTTAACGGAGTGATCAATTACAGTAAAACAATATGGATTGTTCTCGTGAATGCAAGTACTTTAAAAAATATTGTAACATAAAAAGATATGGCAAAGATAAAAGTAAAAAATTAATAAACAATTTACTTCGGTTTTTGAATTTTTATATTAATTCACGTTAATGAAAATAGAGCATAAAAAAGTCTTGCAAGGTCAGGTCCTGTTTTCAATTCCCAATGGAAAATTACACATTCACGTAAAACATATTTGAAAATTAGCTGCCCAAAGTTGCCCGTTTGGTCTTGAGAAATTTTTGCAGATAAATTGTACATGTGCGTTCTGAAACGCTAATTGTGTATTGCTGGTTATTCATACCGTGACATCGTAAACTTTTGTTTTTTCACTGTTTTATTAACTTCAACTAAGCAAGCAGACATCTGGTCATTAAAGGAACGTATTATTTAAACGAGAAGAAAATATCGACTTAATATTTAAACAAAAAGTGTTATATTTTATACTATTGAATAAAGATTCACTACTATATAAGATAAAAGGATTATTATTATTTCATGAAGTAATTTTAAATATTATAAAATATTGTGAATATTTTAAATGTAGAAGAATTTTCAGTGATATTACATAACTCATAAAATTTTAAAACTCTTACTTTTTCAAATACTGATCATGAAGATAAAAAAGAGCTAATTTGTTCAACTCAAAGGGTTTATTTGAATCAGTCAAAAACAAAATTTCGGAGGATTCTGAAAACTGCAACGTTGTTATCGAACGTTCGTTTACAAAAAAAACTCAGCATTCAATACACGTCACACCCAGAGTTTTTGTTACAAAAAAATCAACATTTGTGAAAATCTCTTCATAGTAATGCAAGAATCTGAATTTCAGTAAGAAAAAGGCGGCTGACTTTCAGATGTAACCAAAAGGATCATTCGCCAGTTGAAAGTCAACTGGCGATTATAACATGACTTTAAGTGTTAAATTTGGTTGAAAGTCAACTGCTTTATTCACGCAAAATATACTTTATAGTTTAATTTAGGACAGAAATATTGTTGACTTTCCGTCAACGCGTGCGTGTGAAATTAAATTTATGGGTTAATTTATGTCAGCTAATTGTTGAAATTCATCAGATTTATGCGATATAGTTCAGTTTTTAGGAATATGAAAATATTATAAAATTAAAAATTGAATAATTTTAGGAAATAAATATTTTTGTTAAAAGTGAGCATTGGATACATGATTTGTCTGGGGAATTTTATCCCTTATATCATCTGAACTTGTTTATAGATTATATACACTAAACAAGGCACTTATAATCCATTTTAAGCTACCAGGTACAGAACTTCAATCTTCAATCCTTTTTATATCTTTTTTTATCACATATGTAAGATTATTTCATTAATAATCAAAATCTGTTGTAGACCTGAGTACATATATCAAAATAGGAAACGTTGACGGAACTACTACCATGAGCTCAGTTTTGATCGATACTATCCAGCGCTATCGACGCCATAT
>NC_046660.1:133065418-133079809 GCF_010883055.1 Belonocnema kinseyi
GTGTTAATTCAGAGTTGGGATTTGGTTTTTGCTTTTTGTTACAGATTGCCAGAATGAAGTGAGGCCTAGCGAGTAAAGAGTGGAGACCCGAAGGGAGGGAGTATTGGAAGACTTCGTGTCTCCAAGATGAGAGTTTTGGCCGCCAGAGCGGCCACCCCCTCCTCGCGGCACGCCGCTGGATTCTCCGCTCGTCGCAGCGCCGCTTACTGTTCGAGCAGCCTTCCGCGCGAGAGCAACGTGTTCTACGAGCCTTCGTATCCTACGAGCACGAGAGCATTTATTTAGACCTTTTATACTTTGAGTTCCTTTTTGAGTTTAACAGTAGAGTAGCTTATCTGATTATTATTTAATTTATTAGTGTAAGAGCAGAGTGACACAGTGTGTAAGTGACACAATAAATATTCAGAGTTTACTCATATTAAAAGTGTGTGCCTGTGTAAAGTCTTTTCGCCTTTATCACCACCTATCCCTGTAATTCAGCCAATTTGTTATTGATATAAACGTTAAAATTAAGCAATATTGCTTTGAAGCACGGTATTCGTTATGATTTTTGTTATCAAAGTCTATTGCTGGTGTAAAATGCGATAAAAACTTTTTCATATTTTGAGGTTAGGAATTAATTTTAGAATACAAGAGCGAACTGCTGGTAGCAGAATTAGATCATTTTTGCCACTTTAATGCAAATCATCCGTATATCTGCAAAAATCTATAAAATATTATTTTTTCCTATGAAACGTTACGAAAATGTACTATAAAAACTTTACGAAAATGAAGCTTTCACTCATTTTTCCTAATATACAAAAAAAATACTCCGTGTTTGAAATGCATTGAAAATTAATGAAATTTTTTATACAAATTTAACAAAAATTTCATTCAAATTTGTAAAATTTTTGGTTAAAGCAGAAACTATTTTAGTCAGTATTAAAATAAAAAACATCTTTTTATGTTTTCATCCTACAAATTCCATGCTTCACAGGAATAATACTTAATGTTAATGTTTATACTGAATGCAAATGATAACTAAAACATTAATTTATAACTAAAAATACACCAATGTCACACTAACTTTACTCAATATCAGAAAAGTACCATTAAACTCCTTGCACTTCACGTTCACCACAAAACAGCTGCATAAAATATATCGGCTTCCAATGTTTTATGTGCTTTTACATAATATATGGTTTAGGAAATGTGGGATTGAATGAATTATGTTCAGTTTTATGAAAGTATCGGGTCTTCATATCTTCCGACAATTTTGCCAAATACTCAATCTTTATTGTACAAAAACACCATTTTGAAAACGTGTAGCAACAGATCCATACTGTAGGGATGTACGGGCACTTTCATCATCACCCAATGGTCGGCGAGAATTAGTTTTTGACCAACTAGAAAGGAACTTACAACAAAATAGTTGAATTCTCAATCAAAAAGACGAATTTTCACGAGAGAAGTTTTATATTTCTAACAAAAAACACAGATTTTCAACAAATACGGAAATTTTTAAACAAATAATTCCATTTTTAACTAAAAAAGATCAAGTTTCCATCAAAAACATCGAAGTTTAAACAAATTATTTCCAATTTAAATTAAAACAGATGAACTTGAGACCAAATATTAAAAGTTTTAACAAAAAAGATGAATTTTTAATTACAAAGATTAATTTTCGACTACATAAATTTTTATTAATCAAATAATAGGATTTTCAATTAAATTAATTTTTAATGCAAGAACAATATTATTAAAAGTATTTGAAATAACATAGAATTCATTTTAAATCAGGCAGCTCCCACACATTATTTAGCAGAATCTCTCAGCGATTACAATTTTTTGTAGTAAATTATGCAAGACGGTTTTTTCCGATCTAAGACCAAACAATCGAATTTGGACATCTATGTTAAGAATAATAAAGAACAAATTAATTTTTCACTCCTAAAATAATTTTTAACTAAAAAGAAGAAGTTTCAATAAAAAATATCAAATTTTAAACAAAAATATAATAATTTAGTTTTTAGCTTATAAGAGTTAATATTCATTTAAAAAGTGGAACTTTCTACAGATTATTTCAAATTTGAATTAAAACAGATGAACTTGACACCAAATAGTAAAAGTTTTAACAAAACAGATGAATTTCCAATCACAAAGATTAATTTTATATTTTAAATTTGTTTTAAACAAAACATAGAATTTCCAACTAAATAAATTCTGAAGGCAAGAACAATATTATAAAAAGTATTTAAAATAAGATAGAATTCACTTGAAATGAGGCAGGTTCTACACATTATTTAGCAGAATCTCTCAGCGATTAAATTTGTTTTATAGTAAATTATGCAAGACGTTTTTTTCCGATCTAAAAATCTAAAAAAATCGAATTTGGACATATTGTGTTAAGAATAATAAAAAAAATATTAATTTTTTACCCATAACATTAATTCTCTACGAAAAAACTATTAGTTTTCAATCAACAATGATATAATTAAAATTTCCCTTTTAATGTTCAACGAACAAACAAAAATCAAGAAATAGGATAATTCCTTTTTATTTAAAAGAATTAATATTTAACAACAAACAATTAAATTTTAAGAAATAAATTAGTATTTTACTAAAATAGATTCATTTGATGATATATAGTTAAAAGTTCAAGCAAACAGATGTATTTTCAATTAAGATGATTACTTTTATACAAAAAACACGATGTTTGAAACAAATAATTGCACTTTCAACCCAAAAATATCAATTTTTAATTCCAAATTTAAGTGTTCCCCGAAAAGTGGGATAGTTAAATTTTCAGTTAGAGAATTTAATTTTTAACAAACAAAAAAAACAGAATGTGCAACTTATTATTTTTGTTCTTTATCACAAAGTTGAATTTTTAAACAAGAAGACTAATTTTCTACCAAAATAACTAATTTTCATTGAAATATGTGCATTTTCAAACAAATTGTTGAATTTCCAACGACAAAATATCAATTTTTAACTTCAAATATCAAATCTCTACCAAAAATGTTATAATCCAATTTTATCTTACATAAATTAATTTTTGACTAACTATAAAGGGACTTTCAACAAAATAGTTGAATTCTCAATCAAAAAGATAAATTTTCAAGGAAGTAGTTTTATATTTCTAATAAAAGCATTTTCAACAAACAAATTTTCAACAAAATACATAAATTTTCAAACTAATAATTCCATTTTTAACTAAAAAAGATCAAGTTGCAATAAAAAATATTAAATTTTAAACAAAAATAGAATAGTGCAGTTTTTAGTTTATAAAAGTTAATATTCAATCAAAAAAATGAAATTTTCTACAGATTATTTCAAATTTTAAGTAAAACAGATGAATTTGAAACCAAACAGCAGAAGTTTTAACATAAAATATGAATTTTCAATTACGAAGATTAATTTTCTATTCAAGAAGTTCCTTTAAAATAAATAACAGAATTTTGTATAAATTGTTAATCTAAATTGTTGGCTTTAGGGTCAGGTGAATTGAAACTAATTAAGCTGTTTCAAACGTTTCGGCAGACAGTGGTGGCCTTCACCAGTGAGTTTTATTAAATCTATAAAAAGTACATAATATCTTGTAAGTACGCAGTTTTACAATTGGAAGCATTGTTTTTAAATAATTATGTTGTGAGCTAATAATAAACAATGAAAATTACTTAATTTAAAATTTAAATTTTGTTTAATTTTTTTAAGTACTAGTGACCAATCTTGCAGTAATCTAAAAACATTATTTTAATTTAAAGAAGTACAATTTATGTGAAAACAATACCAATGTAGTCAGAAAAGTTTTGTCATCAATTTCGTATTTAATGAAAAAATTTTCAATCGAAAAAGTTGTTTACAAATTATTTTTTCAGTGAATTTTTTATTATTTTATTCCTTTTTTGTTATTTTTCAAATAATCTATTTGTACAAAAATTCTTATTATTGATTGTAAGAAACCTTATACAGATGTAAATTTTGTTTAACTATATTAATTTTCAATCCAAGAAAAATATTCAAAAAAGTATTTAGAATAAGATAGAATTCAGTTAAAATCAAGCAGGTTCTATACATTATTTAGCAGAATCTCTCAACGATAAGATTTTTTTTTATAGTAAATTATGCAAGACGTTTTTTCCCATATAAGACAATGAAAAATCGAATTTGGACATCTATGTTAAAAATAATAAAGAAAATATTAATTTTTTAACCATAAAATTAATTCTCTACAAAAAACGATTAGTTTTCAACCAACAATGATATAATGAAAAATTTCCTTCAAGATATTAATTTTTAATAAACAAAAAAAAATTCAAAAAATAGTTGAGTCCTCAATAAACAAGATAAGATTTTAACAAAGGAAATTAACTTTCTACCAAAAAGACGAATTTTCAACTACAAAAATTAATTTTCAATTATAAATATACTTTTTCATTAAAAAATTATGCAGTTGAATTTTTAATAGAATAGTTGAATGCTTAATCAAAAAGATCAATTCTCAAAAAATGTTTGGAGTTTTCAACTTACAAAGATATATTTCTATTTTAAAATATAAATATATAAAACCATGAATAAGCTAATTCCTTTTTAATTAAAGGAATTAATATTTAACAACAAAGAATTAAATTTTACCAAATTAACTGAAATTTTACTAAAATAGCTGCATTTGATGATACATAGCTTAAGAAATAGTTGAATTTTCAACTAAAAAAGATCAAATCTTAATTTCAAATATCAATTATCTACCAAAAATTATATAATCCAATTCAGCCTCCCGCGATTAAAATGGAACACGCTCGAAATGCGTTGGTATCAGTTGGCCTCTTGGTTAATCTCGTTCTTAATTTTTTCATGCCGGATATTAAATTTATTTAAATTAAGATATACTTTAAACAAAAATTGAAATTCGACTTGAAAAAATCAAGAACGAGAATAACCAAGAGACCAACTGAAAGCAAGGCATTTCGAGCGTGTCCCGTATTGATCGCAGGAGGCTCAATTTTATTTTACATAAATTAATTTTTGTCTAACTATGAAGGAATTTTCAAACAAATAATTGAACCCTCAATGAAGAAGGTGAATTTTCAACAGCGAAGAATAATTTCCTACTTAGGAAGACGGTTTAAAAAATTTTATTTTTAACAAAAAAAGATCCATTTTTTTAAAACATCATTTTTCTATCAAAAATGATATAATCGCCGTTTCCCTTAAATAAATTAATTTTTCACCAAAAAAGAAATTTTCAACAAAATAATAGAATCCTCAAAAAAAAGATGAAATTTCAATTAAGAAGTTTATTTTTCTACCAAATAGTTCAATCTTTAACTAAAAAAGATCGATTTTAAACCAAAAGCATTCATTTTCTACCAAAACAGAAATATTAACAAAATTGAATTATTCAGTAAAAAAGGTCCATTTTCAATTGAAAGTATAAATTTTCAATCAAAAATAGTATAATCGAAATTTCTTAACTTTTCTACAAAAAATTACTAATTTTCTACAAAATCTAGAAGTTTTTAAACAAATATATGATTTTTATCTAAAAAATATCATTTATAACCAAAAATAATATAAGTAGATTTCACCATTATAGAAATTAATTTAAAAAAATAGAAATTCGAAGAAAATAGTTGAATTTTCAATTAGAAAGGTTCTTTTTAAACCGAAACAGATTAATTTTCGTGATAGTTGAATATTATGTAAGAAAAACTAATTTTCAACAACAAAAAAACAGTGTTATAAAAATAATTTCAAAGGATATCGAATCCATTTAGCATTAGGCTGGTTCTGCACTTCAAGTCGTTTAATCGACCAGGCAGAGTTGTCTTGAGATTAAATTTTAAGAGAACTATGTTTGCGTAATAAAAAACAATTCTATGTTCAAAAGATTAATTTTTAACCAATAAGATTTATGTTTTACAAAAAAGACGAATTTTCAACCAATTACTTGATTTTTAAACTATAAGGGAACAGCTTTTTAAAATGTTTTGTTGAAAATTTTCAACAATTTAGTTGCATTTTTGTTCTGCCTTGACTAAAATTGTTTCTTTGCTAAAAACTCACCTCTTTGGGTAGAAACTTGATTTTCTTAGTGAACATGAACACAATAAAAATGTATCCCTTTTGGTTTAAAATTCAACTATTTTTTTGAAAACTTGCCTTTTTGGGTCGGAAATTCAACCATTTTTAATATACTTCTCTTTTTTCTTTGTTCGTTCTAGAGCTTTGCGCTCGACAATTTATTCATATATACATCTACAATTGTAATTTGGTAGTTGTAGAGTGTCTAAAATAATGGAAAATAAGAAATTCAAAATACGAAAACACGAATTTCTTTCTTATCATCTTGAGAGTCTGGTCTGGTCCAGGCCTGGCGCTGATCAGCGAGCCAAGAAAAAAAATCTTAAGTTCTATCACCGAATTTTTTTAATATGTATTTGGAAAAAGTTACAAGGTGTCAAAAAGTTACAGAGCCTATAATGACATTTTTTGAACTAAAAAAAATTATAGTGAAATTTTTCTATCCAAGTCATTAAAACAATCAATTTTTCCCAAGTAATTGTAATTCATGGCTTAGCCCTCGGCGCGGCGTGCAGACATCTTGACAGTTGTCACAACTTGAAGTATTCTGACAGTGCTTGGCTCTGACCTCTCGGAAACAGTGCGAGTTTTTGTCGATCAAGTGTCACAAACTGTCAAAAATTTTTATTATTTTTCTGATAATATATTAATCCAGCCAAAAGTTTGCTGTAAAAGCGAAGGCATAAAATGTACTAAGTATTAATTAAGTTATTAAATCAATAGTAAGTACAAACCTACTCTTTATCTATTATGAAAGAATAATTATCAGAAACGATAATTTAATTTATTGATTTTATTGATAACAGTATATTTTTCACGCGGAATTTGAATTTTTATTGATTGTATCAAACATTTATATTATATATTTTTCTAGAAAATTATGTTTTGCTTTTTGAGCGTATCCTCAAAGCGGATCCTTTAAATATGGACGATGTGATTCTCAACGATAAAACATTAATCGATCAGCCATTAACTAGTGGCTGACGAGTCAACAACTCGCTGCTAATCAGCCTATAACTAGCGGCTGACCAGACGGGCTGGTCTGGTGCTAGCCAGAAAAAAACGTTTTTTTAATCCAGGCCCAGGCCAGACCATCTGGTCAGCGCCAGGGCTGGTAATCTGGCGGTCTGGTCGGGGCCAGGCCAGCGCCAGAACATTTTTCCACACGGATGTTGGGGTAACCTTATCCACAATGAGTTTCGTAAGCAAACAGACAAGTAGTAGGAAACATAAAGCCAGTGTCGTAAATCAATCAAAGAAAATAGTTTCTGGTAAATTTAAAGAGGTTCACTCAGATTGGCTGAAACATCTCAACAAATCCCTTCTTCTTGACAAATTGAACAATGGGCTGCGCGAAGAAAACCAAAATTGGTCGTTCTAGAGGATCTTCTCTCAGGGAACAGAGTATATTATTAAGGAATTTTCCGCTACACTGACCAGTAGTGAGAATAAGTGGGGGTAGAATTGTCACATTAAGACCTCAATTTCGTAATTTTTAACCAAATTAATTAATTTTTAACCAAACAAATGAAGTTCCACCCAAAAAAGAAAATCATTTTTTACCAAAAAGACATATTTTAAACAAAATAGATGAATTTTTAATGAAAACAGATAAACATACATAAAAAAAACCTAGTTTTAGTTTGAGTCAAAGTAATCACTTTCTGAAGAAATAAAGTAAATTTATAACGATAAAGTTGAATTTTCAACAAGACAAATGAATTTTCTACCAAAAAGAATAAGTGCCTATAAAAAGAAGTATGGAAATGGTAAAAATGTCTGTACATCATAAAAAACGAAACCCGTATGTTTCGTTCACAATTAGACACCATACATATGTAATTCAGTATAAATAATATAAAAATGTCTTTAAGTAACATACGTTACTGCGCTTTGCAGTTGCCATGTAACATAATGCAGAAGCCGCTGGTTGAGAGTCGTCCAGTTACGAGACCCAGTTTAGCGCCTCACCGAGGGAGCAGACAGGCCGCGGTAACTTGAGATCTTCTTAAGCAAATAGTGATTATGGCTCATTTCGATTTTCATTGTCTGGATTGCTAAATAATTGGCGTGGGATTACATGACCCGATGAGCTATCAAATCCCATTGTTACAATTCATTCCGAATGTTTAAAGGCAAACGTACCCGAATTTATAGCTACTGCTTTGCATAAACCATCGGCTGTTCTTTCATGTATATTTTGCAAAGAAACGTGAACTTCGATTTCAGCCTATTATAGTACAAGGGTTGAAATTCTTGAGTTGCTTTCTAAATTGATTTATAAACTTGGTAAATTGAAGCATTCCTTGCATGGCTGTCTTTCACTAATGACTCATAAGACCTTTGGAAATACTTTTTTTTTTAATTAATATTTAATTTAATTTAAATTCTTTTTCAAAGTCCAAGAATTGATTTTAATTACAAAATTCAAATACACTTAATAATTTAAAAAATAATTATAATTTCAAGGACCTTTTATTAGATTGATATTCTAAATAGAATGCTGTTTATAGTTTTTTTCTTTACTTTTACAGCTTATTCCAGAATAAGAGCATAATATTCCTCATTTTGTAATATCACTTCTGCTCGCCTGTACTTCGTTTTCTTTGAGCAGTTTACAATGCATACTAGTTTTATGCCAGTTGTCTCCCTTTTTAGGGTGATTGTAAAAGGCGGATCGTGCTATTTTTTTCTGTTTCTTTAATTTTTGTTTTTAACTTTTATTGCAAAAAAGTTACACATGCTTTTTTCGTCATTCAAAATATATTAAATTACACGTAACATCTTTAGTGCAAAACAATAAAAATAAAAAACCCAGATTAGTTATAATTAGATATTTTGGCTTTTTTCAGGATATTTGACCATGATATTGGTTTCGCCATTTTTAATCTGGACATTTTGAAGTCAGATTCGAAATCCGCGACCCCAAAAAATTCCAATTAATAATTATTAGTCGTATCGAGTTTATTTTAGGCTTTTGTCTACCATAATGGAATTTCCATTTTGAATGTTGACATTTTGACTTAAGATTTGAAACAAACCACCTCATAAACTTTTATCACGATGAATTATAAGATTTGGTTACGTAAAAATACTTCAGAACATAAATGTTCCGAATAGCATTTTCAATTGCTTTTTCTCCGAACTCTGAAGTCCTATACTCTGTTCCCTGAGAAAAGATCCTCTAGAACGACTAATTTTGGTTTTCTTCGCTCAGCAATATTTTGTCATTGTTTGGAGTAGTCAATTCTTCTAAAAACATCCCAAGTACGAAATCAAATACGGCCCGACATTGGCCCATAGTCGGCAAAAAGATTGCCGAAGCTCGGCTGCCATTATCGCGCCAATTGCGGAATGATAACTATGGCCTGCACTTGTTAGCCAAGGTTTGGCTGCCATGGTCGGCCCAACACTGGGTACCAGTATTGGACCAAACCTAGCTGCCATCGTCGCGCCATAGCCAGATTGATAACTATGGCCTTGACTTGGCAGCCGGGGCTTGACTGCCATTGTCGGCCCAACACTGGGTACCAATGCTACTATAGTCTAAGGTTTAAGGATATGATAAAGAAGATGTGTGAAAAATAAATATTAATTGATTGCGAGTAATTTGAATATAAATATTAATGGTCCTATTTAGATTGAATATATATATTACATTTTAAACAATATATTTTAAATAAAATTTCTAACGCTACGGGGTATCGAACCTATATCACTATACCTAAATCTATCGCCTAGCAGTCGGGAGAGCTAACCACTGCTCTAAGACAACAAGTTGAAACTCTGTGAAAAAGCCATCCTCATAAGCTGCAGTTCAGAAAAGTTAAAGAACCACGTTTTAAGCTCTCTTGTTCTAATTATTTATTATTATGCGACGTTGTGTAAATTTTAAATACATGAACTGTTAACAGGAATATCAATACAATAATTTGTAAAAAAATAATTTAAATCAATCAAAATTTGTCTTCACGTAATATTTCGTTTTACTCCGTCGTAGCCTACTTTACAACTTTTTGCAATGACATGAAATGTAATTTTTCATAAACATTAAAAATGTTTAATGATGTAACTTTAGAATTTTTATCGTGAACTTTGACAATTTTTTAATAAAATTTTTTGTTATCTTTGGTGTAAGATTTGTTTATTGGGTGCGAAAAGTGAGACTTGGCGCAATAAAGTGCTGTTACTGGTCCAAACATCGGCGGAGGTCGGCAAATATAAAAAGCCAATATAGGCTGCCAGTACTGGCTTAAAATTTGGCCGATTTAAATAAAACATGGTTTGCTGTGGTAAACATGACACTTGGTCCAGTAATGTGCCGTCATTGGGCGAGACTTTGGCTGATCCTCGTGAAACATGGTTCCACTTACTAAAAGTGAGACTTGGCGAAATAAAGTGTCGATAGTGGGCCAAGCATCGTTGCAGGATCGGCAAATATAAATAGCCAATATAGGCTGCCAGCATTGGCTCAACACTGGGCAAATTAAAATGCCGATATTGGCCCAATAACTTTAGCCGACCATTAGCTGCCGAAAATGGACCAACACTGGGTTGTGTATTCAGCTCCGGCAATTCGCACTTGGGATTATGTCATTATTTAATTAAAATAAAAGTATCAAAATTATGTGATTATGTAACAAAACGTAGCATAAGATACTAATTTAAAAAGAAAGTTGGTATACCTGGCTGAAATTTTAGTATTTTTTAAAAAAGGCAATAAATAATTGTTTAAATAATTACATAATGTTTTAAGAAAAATGTTCTACTCCAAGCAATTACAGTCAATTAAATTTTAATCGGAAAAGACGATTATTTTTATAAATTTTTTAAGAATAAATTATTGTTTAAAAATTTTACATTTTTTCAAACAATGGAAAATTGTTTAAAAAGTCATGGTAAATATTCAAATTTTCCATTAGTAATTATATGTATGAAAAAGACGACGTAAATTGCTAAAAAGTAACAATAATACGTAAAAATGTAGTTTCTTTATTTTTGGGTCATACTTAGGGCACTGCGGGGAAGGTGGGTGTGAGTTGGAAATAAAAGTTATGAGTATGGTTTTATTTCGTAGGTATTCCTCTTAAATCTCTAAAAATACTTGACACGTTTGGATGAAACCCTGGAACATGAGTCCAATTTTCGAAAATTCAAAATTTCCCTATGGTAATTAAATGGGACTTCGAAGTTCCCGGTGGTACGTGTTACTATTAGAATCTCGATAAAAATTACGCATTTTCTTTTTCTGGAAATGGAAACTTGGGGGGGGGGGGGGTCATGTCCTGTATCTCGAAATAGAATTTTAGAATAGTAAGTGAAAAGTATGTACCATTGGATTCTTCAGCTTGTCCAGTTTGAACTTCCCTTGATGGTCTCTTCGGTGGTTCAACTTCCGAACTGTTTTTGCCTGAAAACTAATTGTTTACAACCCGCTTTTAACAAATGATTTATATGAATATAATATAGAGATTATCTGTGTAATAGATCAAAGTAACTGCGATTTTTATATGCAAGGTCAATTATTTATGACCTTGCTGATATGAGCCTGCAAAATTAAAAAATATTTTTAGAAATTTTCGTATCTAATGGTTAACTAAAAATTACCTTTTCCACTAACTGTTGTAGTTTGCTACCAACTCGCATAGGATACAGACACATACTAGGAAAGTCCAGTGGTTCTGATCCATGATGACGATAATAAATCGAAATTTTTTTTCTTATCTTTATCAAATTCGTGTAAAAATTCCATGACGACGACAGAGGTTTGGCGGTACTTTGTGCCTAAGGAAAAAAATCTTTTAATAACGTGTGTATGGGGCAGAATATGTCAAATGTTCTGACCTAACATTATTGTTTTTTTATAAGGTTGAAGCTTGACTAAATTATAGTCCCAGTTCAGCTATATTAATTTACTAATTCATAGATCCATTTATCAGCCGGTTGCCATTATACAGGGACCTGAAGTTTTCACTTTTTTAGGTGATTTTCCACCTTTACGTTAGTGTAACTGATTTTAGGATTATCCGATTGCAATTTTATTATAGTATTTTGAAAAGCTCTTTTTTATACTTTAAGAGTAGCATGGTAATTTTTTTTTGTATGAAGTTTTATTTTTTGATTTGTTTGAAAATATAAATTAAAAATGGCTTTTTGCACAAAAAAATGCTTCAAAATTTTTTAATAGCTTTTTTACATTCTTTAAAGTCATGTAGAAGCAAAAGGGGACTGGAAATAATTTCATGGTCAAATTGAGTTTTTTACGCTTCTGCGGGACACATTAACTTACGCAGCGCCTGGGAACGAATACTGTTAGGAAGTTAGGTCTAAATTCTCTCTCAGCTTTGTAACGAGGTGGCCTGCACCCGTTACGGATCCTCCCCTTACCTTTTCATTAACATTAATGAAGATTTTAAATCTCACTTTTACGACTTACTTGTTTCAGAGGATATGCTCTTCGATGAATTGGTTATCATTATTTGTAGTTTAGGGCTAGGAAAACTTTCTGTATTTTTAAACCTAGACGTCCAGCCTTCGTTTGCCCGAAATCCGGAATAATAAATCCGGAACAACATCTTCAAAGCTTTGAAGGAAATTCTGGAGGTCTCGAGTAATAACACAAACTTGTCATCCAAACCACAACACACTGCTATTAACGGCAACTCACGCACAGTTCACAGGTCCGATTCCGTCTACACTTCGACTCGATCATTAACCTATGCCATCCACGTTAATTGTCACTTATTTTATTTAATGAAAAACACCAATCTAACATCCGGCCAGGTGGTGACTAGCGTATCACCACCAGGTTGGTTACGACGTAACCTACCACACCGTGTGAGCCAGAAGTAAAGCTTATAGGGGGCAGCACCTCCCGGAGCGAACCAGTCAACAAGCGAGAGTTCAGTTCGTATTGGTCGTCCACGATCTACAGATATTTGTTAGTTCTGAGTCACAAAGACTTCTCTTCCTCGATTGACATCGGCTTCAAGAAGATAATGGTGGGCGTCTTAGTTTTCGTTCCCTCATAGTTATAGTATCTGTCATTTAAAAACAGAATGAATTTCGCGGGTTGTGTATTTGTTTCTCGCGATAAAAGAATTTATTGTTTTTGTTCGTCGGGTTTCACAAGTTTGTACCTTTGAGGTGTTTTGCTGTGTGCTGTAGTTTTAAGCATTGTGCCGCAACTTTTCTTTCCTTTTCTTTCGTTGCCAAGAATGTTTCTTTTTAACTAGTTTTTTTTTCTTTTGAAATAATTTTTATGCGTAATCATTTATAAGGATGAAAATGACGGAAGTTTTTGGAACATCTGATAAACCTGTAAAATTGCAAGTCACGCCCTTCTGGCGAATGCCGACATGAGTTCATTACTCTTTTTCTTTCACATTAATAAATTCGTTTGAATTGTTGTTATTTTAAAAAGGGTATACACGTTTCGTACCCCACAAATAATACCTCTACCAAGAGTTAGGGCATTTAATCAAGCTTTTAGCGATAATTCATTTCGAATTTCCATTTTATTTATTTCTGTTTCCGTCGGGTAGCACCGGAAGGGTGCCTGGCGCCTTGTGAAGGTAAGTCAGATTTTTAGCGCCATTTTCTCTTCGTATCCCTCGAAGCTGAGAATGGTGTCATAGGTTACATTTAACTATCTTGAAGTTATTTTTGATGTGTATTTTCACCACAAAAATACGAATTTTAAACAAAAAGTAAATTTTGTAATATTCCTACTGAACAGTATACAATTTTGAATCAAAATGAGATATTCGCAGAAAATATTATTTTCATCCAAAAAAGATTCCAGTTGATTTATTGGCACAAAAATATCAATTTTAAAGAAAAGGTTATTTTTCTACGAAAAGAGCTGAACATTTAAACTAAAAAGGCGAATTTTTAACAAAACAGTTGAATTTTCATTTTTCTCGGATAAAAATGCAACTGTTTGGTTGAAAATTTAACAATCTTGTTAAAAAGTCATACTTTTTGTTTCAAAATTATGCTGTTTTGTAAAAAATGCAACTATTTAATAGAAAATGTACTTTTGGTTTTATTTTCATACTTTTGTGTTAAAAATAGAACTGAAATCTTTTTTGGAAGAAAATTCAAATCTTTTTAGAAAAATTAACCTGTTGGGTATAAAAATGCGACTATTTGTTACGGAATTCATCTATTTTGTTAAAAATCTTTACTTTTTGTTTTAAAAAATTATTCTTTTTGGATGGAAAATTCAGTTTTTCTCATATGAACTTATATTTTCTTAAACTATGTATGTTTTCATTTTAAAAAGGAACCGGGATTTTTTTAAATGGAAATTGAGCTATTAAA
>NC_046660.1:133079909-133082437 GCF_010883055.1 Belonocnema kinseyi
TATCTAAAGGAAAATTCACCTGTTTTCAGAGAAATTTTAATTTTTTATATAAAAATGCAACCATTTGATAGAGAATTCAACATTTTTGTGAAGATCATCATTTCCAGTTAAGAACTCGAAATTTTGTATGGAAAATTCAATTTTTCCGTAGAAGCTTGTTAATTTTTTAAAAATTAACTTCTTGATCGTGAAAAGTCAAGTAAAATCTTTTTTAACTGAAAAATCAACTATTAAAAATGTTGTTTTATTAAAAAATTCATCTATTCAGTAGAAATTAAATTTTTTAATGAAAATGCGACTTTTTGGTGGAAAATTCTTTTTCCTTGCTTCAGTATTAAATTATTTTGTTTGGAAGATTTGGTTGGATCGCTTTGATAAGAAATCATTTTTCTGTGACGATTTATATTTTTAGTTGAAGATTCATCTATTTGGTTAACAGATTAATTTTTTTACTAAAGAATAATCTTTTTTATTTTTTTTTTTTTTGGTTTAAAATTAATTTTTCCACTGAAGATGTATTTTTTCCAATTTTTTAAATATTGATCTTATTTAGTTCAAAATTCTCCTTTTTTAGTAAAAAATAATTTCTTGGTTTCAAATTCATTTTTATCGGTTGAAAATGTATAAGAATCATGAATACTTAATTTTTTGTTGAAAAGTCATATTTTGAATGGAAAATTCAATTTTTGAAAATGAATAATTAGTCAAGAAAAAATCAGGGAATTTTGAAAATAAAGTTTTCGGACACCCTAACTAATTCTACTAGTAATATCTAGCAAAAGAATCTGAAAACTAAGAGTACGTACAGTAAGAAGGAGAGGCAGACAGATGAAAATATTTTTTACAGTTTATTACAGGAAGAGAAAGTGTCTTAAAGCCGTTGCAACCTATTTTAAAACAAATGCAGGTGCAGGTTGAAATGAGAATAACCTTGCACCATTTTTAAAATTTCCCAGATGGAAAATTGCAAACCTAAGTTAGAAGTAGAAGATCCTTTTGACGTACGCCCAGAAAAAGCAATTTTTCTTTGAGAGTGTTCTCTGCAATAAATAATATATTGTAGAGGACACGTAGATGAAATTTATTTTGTGACATTAATTATTTATGGGTCATTTGGATATTGATTTCTCATTTTACTTTAAATGCGATATTTTATCCAATATTTGGACAAAAAAATCAGTTTAAGAAAATGTTTCATTTAAAATGTGTCAATATGTAAAATTTACAAATAAAATTGTTTCTGCAAAGTAGCGATTAAAATGCAGGATAAAGATTGTAGCGAATTTTCTGGTTTGCGACCATTTGTTTCTCTCCATTAAGATTACAAAACTCAAGCCTACAAAGTTATACCTATTTGTTATATGACAAATTTGACAAACAGTGTCCTCGAGATATAAAAAATTTAATTATTACGAATTTCGTAACAAGCAATTAATATAAGACATGAAATATGCTGCCAGGCATGATTAAACATTAAATTAATTATAAATGTGAAATGAGTTAGTATTTCTCACTTATATATTTAATTCTATTAACTATAATCACTTTCAACCAAAATAACTGTAAGAAATATAATCATTAGGCGCTTAATAAAATAAAAAGATAATTTACATGACATATAGATAAAATAATGGTAAAACTATAGAATAGCAGCTTCTCCCGTATGAAACTTAATCGCTAACAAAGTATCAAAAACTTGTTATTATTTGATGAATTCTAACTAAAAAAGGTGGGGGAAGAGCATTCCCGGGGATTTTTAAATTTAATATTTAAGAAAACTGGCAGCAATATTAGTTGCGTATCTGACACTTGCCCAATCAAAATTCCATTCATAACAACAAATTCCCAATTTTGTACATTCAATCATGCATAATTTCACTATTATATCATACTTAACGCAAAAGAATAATAATTTTTCAATCGTTAATGCTTTTTAAAGCGCTGCGTAAATATCACATATAATGAGCGCCATAGTCAAACACACTCGTAGTTTAACCGCAAAACGTTCAATTGCCGTCCAACTGGCGCGTCATGTTTCGTTGTTGATTGGCTGAAATGTCGCGTTAGCAAACCTACATAGGTGTCCGCAAAATTTAAAATCAAATCGACCAAAGTAAATTTATAAAAGAAAATTATAAAGAAGGAGTAAAAAATATATAAGACGTGTATATATATTTATATATCCAGATAGTCCGTATGTGTATGTAAGCTTATAATGCGGTTGAGCATAAGCATACGAAACAAAGAAAGGGGAAGGGGAAATTGGAAAAGGGAAGAGGGAGTTACCAGGGAAAAGGGCGTGATTTTTGTCGCTACGGCCAGTCACAATTCACGCTCCTTTCCCTTTTCCAATATGAACATGGAAAGGATAAAGCTAAAAAAGGGGAAAGGATGTGTATTGTGTCTATATTTCCGGGCATAAACTACCCCTTTTCCAGCTCTCTGGTTTTCCTTTCCAGGTTGATACTAGAAAAGGTAAACAGAAGATCAAAAAAGAAAGGCGGCATGGGCTGTGTCTATACGCCCGG
>NC_046660.1:133082537-133083565 GCF_010883055.1 Belonocnema kinseyi
AGACATAACGCATCCTTGTCTAACTCCTTGAATAATATCGAAACAGTCACTCAGTTTCCCATTCACTCTTACACTCGCTTTACTACCTGTATATATTGTTTTCATAGCTTGTAGGATCCATCCATTGACACCATACTCTTTCAGGACTTCCCATAGTTTACTTCTATCTACCTTGTCAAAAGCTTTTTCTAGGTCAACAAATGCACAGAAAACTTTTTTCCTACTCTCAAACTTTTTTCTGTTATTTGCCTTGAGCTAAATATTTGATCCGTACATGACCTTCCTGGCATAAACCCACTTTGGACTTCCCAAATCTTTGTTTGCGTTATTTTCGTTACCCTACGAATAAGTATTTTTGAATATATTTTACTTACGGTGCTTAATAAGCTAATCCCTCTGTAATTATTGCACTCGCTTTTATCTCCCTTTCTCTTGTATATTGGTACTATAATCGCTTCTTTCCAATCGTCTGAGACGTCTCCCATCTCGAAACATATATTTATCAATTCGCAAACTCTATGTGGTATGTACTCTCCACCGTGTTTAAGCATTTCAGCATTAATACCGTCTACCCCGGCAGCCTTACCGTTTTTCAAGTTCTTAATTATATCCCTAACCTCAGTTACACAAACTTTTTCAATTGAGTTTTCCAACGCATCGTGTTCAACATCGCAGTTGTGGTGTCCTATAGCTTCATCTCCGAATTGTCTCCTAAAATAGTCTCTGAAAGCATCTAGTATTCCATCTGCATCATATACCATTTCCCCCTTACTATTTCTCATGTTGACAATTTCTGTACTATTGTTTCCTTTCATTTTTTTATAAAGTAGTTTCCTGCTCCCTTCAAACTCGTTTTGTATTTTTATCTCTTCTGCTCTAATTGCATCTTTACTTTCTTTAACTAATCATTTAAGTATCCTGTTTTTTCGTCTATAATCATTTCTACGTCTACTTATTTCCTCATTGCTAAGACCTGCGATGTTCAAAGTTCTCTTGTACGCTTCTCTTTTTGCTTTTTGGGCAGCCTG
>NC_046660.1:133083665-133102873 GCF_010883055.1 Belonocnema kinseyi
AAGGAGAATGAAAAGAAAGAGAGGTATCGAAACCTTATAAGGGAGTTGCAACGATTGTACCCGGAATATTCTGTTAAACTGATCGTCCTTATCATCGGCGCTATTTGAGGTGCCAAGCTTTTACTGGCTAATAGCCTAAAAAGCATCCCTGCGTGTCAACAATATGCTAGAACACTTGCGGGAAAAATGCAGAAGGCGGTTGTCCTTGGGTCGCTCCGTGTTCTTAGGGTCCACGGGGCTTTTGCTGGATCGTCGTATTGATTCCTTTACAGACTGTAACGACCTATCTCACGGTTGTGAGACGTGGTTATGGCTGAAATTTTACCGCGATTTCGCTGGAAGCGGGTGCAATTTTTCAGATTAGCACCCGCTCCCGGCGAAATCCTGCGGTTGTCTTTATGACAAATTTTTATTTAAATATATATATATATATATACGCAAGTGAAAATTGATACTTATTTAGTAAAATGAAAAGTTTGTTGTGTCGTTTAAAGTTTCCAACAAAATCAAGCACCAGTAAAAAAGAAAATTAATCCTGAAAATGTAATTTTTATTGTTTTTCTGAAAGTCTGTTTAACAGGGTTGGCATCCTATTTAGCTAACGAACGTATTTAAGTGTTTTAATGCGAGAGCAAAAATATCTTTGAGAGAGGCATGTCTCTTTCTAGATGAAGCTGATTGGTCAAGACAATTTTCGAGTCTCCGATTTGTCAGTTGCAGAACAATACAATTAGTCGATAAAGCATGGTGGAGTGGTATTAGTTACTTTTCACATATCTTTGATATCTTTGCGGTTATGCTTTTTGTTTGTCAATAAAATGTTTTTTTTATTTACCTATTAACAAACGCTGTTAGACTTACATGTATTTTACAGAAGTTTAATGTATACAAGTTCAATCAGGATTAATTTTTGTGATCAAACTATATGAACCCTGTACAGCCGTGAACATTTTTGCATATTTTTGAACAGCATGCGCCGCCAATTGGGAATAGAAATAACTATAATTGGTCTCAGTTTTCCCCATTAGAGTGAACGCACTGTGATTCAAAACAAATGTATATCACCGGCGTCAACCGGCGTTACGTCGAGTGGGCGCTCGTTCCATCACTTGAACTCGAAGTGTAGAATTGACCTTCGATGGTCAGCGCGGCAAAGATTCAAATTTTGAATTATTTAAGAAATTGCTTAATAATTTAAACCGTAAATATTTTTCAAAATTTCACAGAACTCTTGGAAAATAGATTTCTATACACATTTTCTATTGGTTCGAGCTTCAATTTTAACCTCGAAATTTGTTGCATAAAATGAAACTTGATTTTGATTAATAATATTGTAGTGCAAACATAAATTTCTGCACACATATTTAAGCAATCATTTTTCTTTAATATAAATTATATTTTAAATACAAAAAAATGATGCTTAAAGTAAGGAAAGAAAAAGCATTAATTTTTTCCGTTTTTTTAAAGAAAATAATGTAAAAAAATACAGAAAAAAATTTGTACAATTATCGCTGTGCTCTAAAAAAATCTATGGAAACTTATCCTCAAAATGAGCTGCAGAATATTACAAAGTTCTCAATATCTATGAAGACTAGGCTGGTCCAAAAATGTATTGAATATTTTTTTCGTTCTAGAGGGCAAGTCACCCCCAAAAAAGTTTCCATTTTCGGAGAAAAAATCCGTAATTTTTTTTAAATTCAAGCACTAAAATGTCCCACCAGGCACTCTTATTTTTAACCCACATTTACCCCTCCACCCACGGCGCCCCAGATATGATCCAAAAATTAGAAAACATTTTTCCTGAGTATTGTTCTTCTTCAACAGTTTCTGATTTTTTTAATACAAATAATTACTACTGGGCCACTTAAATATTGCGCATGACTTTTTAAACATTTTGTAATTGTGTAAATGAATTTAGCTTATTTAAACAGTTATTTATTCCCCAAAAATGTGGAAAAAATCGTATTTTCTGAAAGAAATGTAGTACCTGGTCTTTATTTCAACTAGTAAGTTTTGTTAAAAACATTATGTAATTACAGTGAAACTCTCCTACAGCACCGATTTTGAGGCTGCCGGTCATTATAGCGCATTTGTTAATCCTGCACTAGAGTACTCCAAGAGTACTCCGATCGCTCTGTCTTACTTCTTCCTACATATTCCTTCTCACTCCGACCTGCGTCGGTGCAGATCGCAGTGCACCAGTGCAGGATAACCAAATACGCTATCACACCTACCTGCGGCGCGGTGTCAATTCTCGGAAGGGCTATAGAAGGGAGGGCTATTGAATGGTTCCACTTTATTTGCAGAAATTATTACGGCTTATTTTTAAACTTTCTACAATCATAGAACCAGAGATGTCCATGATTTTCTCAAATTGGTACACTACGCTACTTTTTCTTGAATAATTACATCATTTTGAGACATTTTTTCTCATGTTTAAAAATTTCTATTTGTTTAAACCATTTTTATTTGCTCATGCAGTTTATTCGCAATAACATAAAAAAATGATATAAAATACAAGACATAAAGGTATCTTTCTGGCGGTAAAGTGTATACAGCGAATATATTACCCATTTTTTTATTTTTCAGCCAAATATAATTTGTTTAAACAATTATTTTTGTAAGAATATTTTTTAAATTGTATTTTCTGAAATAAACATAATATTCAAGTATTTCAAGGAGTAATAAATTCTGTTAAAGCCGCAATGCCATTGTTTAAAAAAATTGTATTCGTTAACCATCCATACTCAGTTTGAAGGAAATTTAAAAAAATTATTTATTAATTGTATAAACAAGGACATAAAGCTTTTAGTAGAATGTTCTTCTCCTCAAAATCATTCAATATAATGTTGATTTAATAAAATATGGTTTTAAAAATATTTTAGATAAATTACTGTTCAAAGAAATTATATTTGTTTAATCAATTACAAAATGTAACGAAATTACGTAATTATTCACCATAAATTAGCACCGAATTTCATTTTTTTGGAATAAATAATGGTTTACATAGGTTTCATTTATTTCAACAATCACAAATTGTTTGCTTAAGTTACTGTTATTTCAACAAGTAATTATGGTTTTAACACTGTATTTTCGCATTTTCCACTTAAAATTATTAATATTGGTCTAGTGGATATATTTATTATCATTGCTGCTATAAATTTTAATTGTGTTGACGAAAAGGAAAAGTCAATATTCACTGAAAATATTCATGCAGAATAAACTTTACTAATGTCATTCAAGAATGCTACAAATTTGCATGGTTCGTTTTCGCGAATTCTTAGGTACATAAATCGCGCCAAATACGAATCAAAGAAATTATTACATCGATGTGCGCCTGGGAACATACATTTTACGCACGTCCATTTACCCCCGACAGTATCATGTGAGCACCAGTCTCGGGATCTTGAAAGGTTATCGACTGGTTTACTTGAAAATGTTGGAAACCTTTTTTTTTCAAGTGAACTACACGATTTCCAACAGTCACTGATAATCGTTGTTCCTGGCTCAATGCATTCCAGAATGACATTTTGCAGGATGTTGGCTGATCTGTCGTTTACAATTCGCAGAAAACGCCTGTTGGTTCCTCTTTCCACACCACCAAAAAGCCAGTCACCTTTAACATGTTTTCCATGATTGTTTTTCGGATGTCCGAATGATGCGGGCTAAACCCTTTTTGAGGCCGGGAGAATTTTTCTTTGCCAAAATGTAGTTTTTAAATTTTTTTATAAGCTATGAAATATATCGCAAAAGAACAAGAGGCGTTTTTATAGAAATTTTTCAGACGTGCAAACTTTTATTTAAACATTTTTTTTGTATCTGTCATTGTTTCGAAGAAAAAGTAAAAAATTCTATTGTACAAAAAAAGAATTCTCCTGGCTACACAAGTTATTGAGCAGGCATCAAACGTATAAGATATCTTCATTATAAAAGTGCAAGTTAAAAAAAAATTGACAACAAAGTTGAATTTGTTTTTTTTTTGAGAAAATCGTTTTTAATTTTTAAAGGAAAACCGCTGTCATTTGGTTAATTTTGAATCTTTTTTCAATTTTGCGGTCTTTTTGAAAGTTATAGTTTTAAAAAATTTCAGATTTTTTGAAAAACAATGCACAAAAATGAAATACGCATAACTTTTTTACAAAAAATTCTGTTTGAAAATCAGAAAAATACGTATTGCCTTATTTCCTCTAAATAACAACATATTTTGCTTTTGAGAGGTTCAGCGATTTCAAGTCCCTATCTGATTTGAAATGGATTCGCTCCGCCTGAAAACTTTGCACGCTTAAAGATGTTTTATAAAAAAGCAGTTGTGAAGCTTTTTAACAAGTTTATGAATAAAATAATAATAATATTAATAATATATAATAATTATGCGATCAGAAACTCTAAATACCTCAAATGTGATTTCTATGAAATTTTTCAACGTTTTGTCATGAATTTCTCTATATATTTCATTAACATTTTTTAATCGGAGTTCAATATAAAATTCACAGAAATCTTGTAGAGTTATCCCACATTTGTTTACATTAAATCCTGAAAGTTATACAAAATCTCTGACATTTGTTCAAGGTTCGCTCTTATCCCCGACTAGAGAAATAATTCAGGAAAGATTAATGCACTTCTTCCGTGTAAGGCTACAAAGTATGCTTGTGTAATGTGTCGGTAAACATTTAAGGAAAATTTAAAGACCAAGTCCCCTAGGGTAATCAGACTGCAGCAAGCCGCAAAATTGAAGATGCTAAGCCCATCTGTAGATGTGTTATGACATGTATATAAATTGATACGCGTATTACTGTAGCCTCTGATTTAACCGCGCACTGCACACAACCCTCCCTCCTCAACACACTAACAGAGTCCTGTAATTAAATCCCTTAATCAAGGATTACGGTCAGGAGTAACCCTATCAACTTGGTTTATTGTGATCTGTGTAATCTATGTTAAATTAAGACAGACCGTCGCGTCGCTGTGAAAAGCAATGGGTCTCATTTCGGTGACGATCTATATACGTGAAACACAATGTATATATGCATGGGAAGAGTTAAAGGTAACATCAATAATTATAAATGATAGATATAAAGTAAGAAATTAATCATGACTCATTAAAAGGACTGCGTTTGCTGGAAATTCGACTGAGTCGCATTAAGCTATAAGGAAACCAGATACACTCGTTTAGTGTACTAAACTAAACGTAAAGTTCGTTAGCTAGCTGTTTTGGATAAAAAAATCAAAAAGTGGGCACATATTGAATATTTTCAAAACCACTTTTTTCAAAATTTAAAAATTCTCAGTACGGTTATTCATAGCATTGAAAAATTCGGATAAACTTCCGAAAAGTGTCTATGCCCGATTTCCTTCAAACTGCGTATACCTATGTATTTTGATGCGCTGATATGCAAAATTCAAAGAAATATTTTGAATAAAAGTTGTAGATCTCATCAAAATACACATTTTTTATTCGAAGCATTTTTTTATAGGAATGATTGTTTCCGAGAAACTCAGCAAAATAAAAGTGACAGAATTCTATAACCCCATGAGGCGTTGGTAAAGGGGTAGTGATGCGATCTTACATTATTTATGTGACCAGTCACAGGGGTGCCTGCCCGCCCCCATGTGGCGTTAGAAAAGGGATAGGGGAGCGACCTTACATTATTTCTTTAACCAGTCACTAGGGTGCATTCCCGCCATACAGAAATATTAAAAAATTTCAAAAAACGTTCAAAATAATCAAGTCTAAAAGAAAAAATATGCCTTCAAAATAATCCAACCTATAAAAGAATGATTGCAACAAAAAATGTGTATTTCGATGAGATCTACAACTTTTATTTGAAACATTTTTTTCAATGTCACATATTAGCTGAGATAAACTTGAAAAAACATGATTTTTATAGTTTTTGATGATTTCACCATGAAAATCAAATTTCCGCTAATTTTCACTATCATATTCGTAATATTCATAAATTAACGCATAAATTATTGCACATCTTAATAAAAATAGATTCTATCATTTTTCTTTTGTATTTAATAATTTCTTTTGCTAAAATCCTGATGTTATTGAAATCAAAATCGAAATAATGATCAAAAGACTAAGCATGTTCAAATAGGCCTGTGTTGTTATTACCGGTTCTGTAATCTCTTTTGCGTTCAGCTATTCGCGTTTTTAGTCTTCTGCTAGTTTCACCCATATAAATCTTTCAACAACTTTGACATTTTATGAGGTATACAACACCCGATAAATTGTCTAGTGAGTCTGGATCTTTTTTTTTCTAATTTATTACTGTTTTTGATATATACGTTTATATTTAATTTTTAAAGCAAATTCCTAATTCTTTCTGATCGACCTTGTATATGTAGAAGAGTTAAGCTTTTATCGTTTTTATTCAAATTTTCTAACTATTTTGACTGTTTGCTCCTACTGGAATTCTTATAAATCTCATGTGTTCTTTCTTTAATTTGTTAAAATTGATGAATCGGTTCAATTTACACATCAGATTGAGGAAACGAAATTTTAAACTACCTTGATTTGCCAGTGATAAAAAACGATGAGAGACTAATTCTCATAAACTGGTATAAAAAACCAACCTTTTCTGTTCAGTATTTAAATTACAACTCACACCATCCTTTTGAACAAAAAATTGGACTAATAAAAAACTTAATTGACTGAGGCATACAACTTAGTAATGTTCAGTTCAGAAAAAATAATATTAAAGAAATCAAAGAAACTTTAATCATCAACAATTATCCATATAAAATGTATAATTTAAGAAAGAACACATGAGATTTATAAGAATTCTAGTAAGAGTGAAAAGTCAAAATGGTTAGAAAAACTAAATAAAAATGATAAAAGCTTAACTCTTCCATATATACACTGAAAAAAAATTTGTATTAAATCAAGTAGCCTAGTTTACTTGGCTGATTTTACTTGAAAGAAGCAAGTATTTTCTTTTTTTAAGGGGCGTCAAAATAGAGGCTTAGTTTTTGCTTCTGATTTATCGGGCCACACTTTACCTTCCTGTACAGAATAAAATTATTTGACGCAAAATTGACAAAATGGAGCAAGAAGAATGCATACTGATATTTGCGTGATGTTTTAAGTTATTTTGCACACGGAAAAAAATATCCATTAAAATGTATAGAACTAATCCTATAGTAGATGATGCGCTGGGTAGTTTAATCAGAGTTAAAATCGTCTTTGTTTTACATTGCCTTCAACTAGTCCCGAAACTACAGAGAACAGTTCTATAAAATCATAATCGATTTTTCGCCTCAAAAAAGTTAATATTCTGTATTATTATATTATTACTATTATACTCTAATATTTATCCACATGTTTAAGGACACAATTATTCACTACTACACAATCACTACACTATTTATAATTGCACACCATGAAAGTTTTTATTCGCCGCAAGGATTCGAACCCTATAAGTTTCGTATTCCTAACACCTAAACACTCTCGGCTAGCCTAGCTTGAAGTATGCAAAACAAAATACGAAATATAACCTACAGCTGTTCAAGGCCATCTGCAAATTTTTGTGACCCATTCTGTAAAAAATATTGCTACGTTCATAATAATATATATACTAAGATTGTAGATTTTAGAAATATTACAAATTATTATTGTATATTATGTGCTTAATCAAGATTTGAACTTAATCCAGGAATATTTCAAGAAATTTTAAAAGATTAAAAAAAATTCAATATATATTTTCAGAAATTGAAAAGATTTTAAAGGATTTCCACAAATTTCCGAAATTTTAAAAGGTTTAACAGACTTTAAAGAATTAAAGAACATTCTTCATATTTTAGAATTACCTTAAAATCTTAAAGCTCATTTAAATTGTACCGAAAATCGAGAACTTTGGAATTCGATTATAAACTTTAAAACAATTTTAACCAAATAACACTCGTTAAATCGCTTGAAACTCCTCAAAATTTCTTCAAATACATAAAAATATTTTTAAATTACGTGAAGATCCTTAAGCTCTTTTGAATTTTTGAAAAATTATTAAAAATTGTATACTATATTAAATCGATTAAATGCCAGAAAATCCCTCAAAATGACTAAAAATCTCTTGACCTCATAACAGTTATTCTGAAGTCTTTACAATCTCTTGAAAATTCTTGTACTTCTTGAAATTCTTCTAAGACCTTTCGAAATTCTTTGAAATTACTTGAAATCTTTTGCAATCCATTTATAAACTTTAATGTTTTTTAATTCAAAATAATTGCTAAATCTCGTTAAATTATTTTTAAATTCATTAAAATCCTTTCGAATACTTGAACATATTTTGTAATTACACAATAATATAAACTCTTTTGAAATTCCTTACCATTTTTAAAAATCATTTTTAATAATTTGAAATCTTTAAAAGCTTGTAGAGCGCAAGGGAAACTAAGGAATATGTTAGAATATTTGTGAATATTTCGGGATATTTCGGGATATTTCGGAATATTTTAAAATATCAAAAATATCTGAGATTAGAAAGAACATCCAGAATAACAAGAATACTGAAAGAATACATGTATGGGAATATTTAGTGAATGTATCCGGAATATTGGAGTATTTATTTATAATCATCTGTGATCTTATTAGGAGTGATTATAATTCAAATGTAATCAACGTTGATTTTCTGGAGAATAACGTAGGAATAACAATCATCGCTGACCGAATCCATTTGAAATCAGCAGGGACCTACATTTGAATTCGCAGTTTCTCGATAGGGAAATATGTTGGTTCTAAAAGGAAATTATGCTTTTTTCCTGTTTCTAAACTTTAAAGAAAATTGGTTGAATTTGCGAGAGTTTAATCAGCATTTTAAAAAATAATTAGTTTTTATGTGATTTGAATTAAACAGAAATAATCGAAATTTTAAAGGCTGTGATTAAAAAAAAGTGTTAATATCACAATTTTTGGTGAATATAAATTTTGCCAGTTTAAAATAAAATTCGAATTCTTTAAGTTTCACGGTTCTGGAGTAGATTTTTTTCATTTTTAATATTTCCTATTCAAAATTATTATTTAGTTTCTAAGTTTGTTTAGTTTTATAATTGGTCAAACTAAAAAGTTTGCAATTTTTAATTATTTAGTTTTGAACGCTTTTAAGTAAAAATAATTTGCAATGATCTAATCTTGAAATATTTAATTTTTAAGGTTTAGAATTTGCCCTATTTTCTTAATTTTTAAACTGAAATCATCAAATTTCGTGATACTTCTATTCAAAAGAAAGTTGCGTGAAAGGAAAATCTATTTCTTCAGAATCTGTGGTAACTAACTTAGAGTTACTTTTTGTGATACAGAAAAAACTCAACGCAACAGATTTGTATCTTTCTTACCTTTTTCTTTTGACGTTTCTTCTCGTGTGTTTGATACCTTTTTTGGGTAGGGGGGGTTGGAACTGGGTTCTTTCTAACTATCTTTAAAATTTTAGCGCGGTTTTGCATTTTTCCTTTTGCTTGCAGTCACCAGATTAGGAAAACCTCTTTACTCTTGAACCCATTTCGATGTTATCACTTGAATATTTATTATTTAAAACCAATTTAACTGTTGCTTTCACGAACTGTGATGATGGAATTTTAAAGAAAACAACAAAGTATCTGTCACGAGGGCGCAGGCGTCGAGACAACGGGGCCACACATTTTGTGCGTTAAAATTTACCCAAGACGAAATAAAGGCCCTACTTTGAAACTCTTCACGGCAATATTTGTAGGGGCTAAGGTTGTGAAGTAGAGGATATTTCCATACGATTTACGACGTTGAAGTTTGCCACAGATATGGATTTCAAACTTGTGTAATTAATTTTTTAAAAATAAACGGTCACATCAAAAAATTAAAAACACCTCTGGATTGGTCTCGCAAATATCGCGGTGTACATTTTTTTCTTCTGTTTAAACAATTTATTGAACAATTACGTCAATTTGGTATCTTTCTGAAATTGTTATAAACAAAGTATACATCAGATTGGAAAACCAAGTGCAACATTGCATTCCTCTCGAAAATATCTAGATGTACATTTTTTTTTTTTTCGTAAAACCATTTTTTAAACAATTAGCGCATTTGTTGTTTAGAGCTCTGTTGCTCAGTGCCCGTATATATGGATTTCAAAGTTGAGTAATTAATTTAAAAAAATCTTAAAGTCATATCGAAAAAATAAAAACACCTCTGGATTCATCTCGGAAATATCGCGGTGTGCATTTTTTTGTTTAAACAATTTGTTAAAAAATTAGGCCATTTGTTATAATTCTGCAATAGTTACAAACAAAGTATGCATCGGATTGGAAAACCAAGTGCAAAATTCCATTCCTCTCGAAAATATCTAGATGTGCCATTTTTCGTTTTTTCATGAACCCTTTTTTAAACAATTAGAGCATTTGTTGTTTAGCGCTCTGTTGATCCGTGCCCTTAGATACGGATTACAAAGTTGCGTAATTAATTTGAAATAAACTAAGAGTGATATCCAAAAAATAAAAACACCCCTGGATTATTCTCGGAAATATCACGGTGTGTATTTTTTTTGTTTTTTGTTTAAACAATCCGTTAAACAATTACGCCATTTGTTATCTTCCTGTAGTTGCTGTAAACAAAGCATGCATCGGATCGTAAAATCAATTGCCACATTGCATTCCTCTCGAAAATATCTAGATGTGCAATTTTTCGTTTCTTCGTAAACCCATTTTTTAAACAATTAGAGCATTTGTTGTTTGGCGCTCTGTTACTCCGTCTCCGTAGATATGGATTTCAAGGTTGTGTAATTAATTTAAAAAAACTAAAAGTCACATAAAAAAGTAAAATCACCTCTGGATTCGTCTCCAAATTACCGCGATGAGCATTTATTGATCTTTTGTTTAAACAGTTTGTTAAACAATTACGCCATTTCTTATATTTCTGCAGTTGTTGTAAACAAAGTATGCATCGGGTCGTAAAACCAATTGCCACATTACATTCCTCTCGAAAATATCTAGATGTGCATTTCTTTGTGTTTTCGTGAACCAATTTTTAAACAATTCGAGAATTTGTTGTTTCGCGCTCTGTGGCTCCGTCCCCGTAGATATGGATTTGAAGGTTGTATTATTAATTTAAAAAAAAACTAAAAGACTGATCGAAAAAATAAAAATACCTCTGGATTCATATCGGGAATATCGCGGAGTACATGTTTTCTTTTTGTTTAAAGAATTTGTTAAACAATTACGCTATTTGTTATTTTTCTGCTATTTTTGAAAAGAAGGTATGCATCGGATTGGGAAAACAAATGCAACATTGCATTCCTCTCGAAAATACTTTTATGTGCATTTCTTCGTTTTTTCGTAAACCCATTTTTTAAACGATTAGAGCATTTGTTGTTTAGCGCTCTGTTACTCTGCCCGTGGATATGGATTTCAAAGTTGTGTGATTAATTTTAGAAAAACTAACAGTCACATAGAAAAAGTAAAAACACCTCTGGATTATTCTCGGAAATATCGCGTTGTGTTTTTTTTGTTTTTGTTTGTTTAAGCAATCTGTTGAACAATTACGCCATTTGTTATCTTTCTGCAATTTTTATAAAGAAAGTATGCATGGCATGGAAAACCAATTGCAACATTGAATTCGTCTTGAAAATATTTAGATGCGCATCTCTTTGTTTTTTCGTAAACCCATTTTTTAAACAATTAGAGAACTTGTTGTTCAACGCTCTGTTGCTCCGTGCAAGTACATATGGATTTGAAATAATTAAAAAAAAACTAAGAGTCACATCAAACAAGTAAAAACTCCTCTGGATTCGTCTCGGAAATATCGCGTTGTGTAATTTTTTTGTTTAAACAATATTTTAAGCAATTACGCCATTTGTTATCTTTCTGCAATTGTTGTAAACCAAGTATGCATGGGATTGGAAAACCAATTGCAAGATTGCATTCCCTTTGAAAATATTTAGATGATAGATATTTACATTTCGTAAACCCATTTTTTAAACAATTAGAGCACTTGTTGTTCAGCACTCTGTTGCTCCGTGCAAGTAGTTATGGATTTCCAATAATTTTAAAAAACTAAGAGTCACATCAAAAAAGTAAAAACTCTTCTGGATTCATCTCGGAAATATCGCGGTGTGTATTTTGTTGTTGTTTAAACAAACTGTGAAACAATTACGTCATTTGTTATCTTTTAGCAATTGTTATAAACAATGTATGAATCGGGCTTGAAAACAAAGTGCACCATTGCATTCCTCTCCAAAATATCTGGATGTGTATTTTCTTGTTTTTTCGTAAACCCATTTTTCAAACAATTAGAGCATTTGATGCTTAGCGCTCTGTTGATCCGTGCCCGCAGATATTGATTTCAAAGTTGTTTAATTAATTTTTTAAAAACTAAGAGACATATCGAAAAAATAAAAACACCTTTGGATTAATCTCGGAAATATCGCGGTGTGTATTTTTTGTTGTTTAAACAATCCTTTGAACAACTACGCTTTTTGTTATCCTTCTGCAATTGTTATAAACAAAGTATGAATCGGATTGGAAAATCAAGAGCACCATTGCATTCCACTCGAAAATATCTAGACGTGTATTTTTTGTTTTTTCTTAAACCCATTTTTTAAACAATTAGAACATTTGTGGTTTAGCGCTCTGTTGCTCCGTGCCCTTAGATATGGATTTCAATGTTGTGTCATTAATTAAAAAAAAAAAAACTAAGAGACGTATTTTTTTATCTTTATCTACTTTTTGTTATCCTTCTGCAATTGTTATAAACAAAGTATGAATCGGATTGGAAAATCAAGAGCACCATTGCATTCCACTCGAAAATATCTAGACGTGTATTTTTTGTTTTTTCTTAAACCCATTTTTTAAACAATTAGAACATTTGTGGTTTAGCGCTCTGTTGCTCCGTGCCCTTAGATATGAATTTCAATGTTGTGTCATTAATTTAAAAAAAACTAAGAGACGTATCGAAAAAATAAAAACACCTCAGGATTCATCTCGGAAATATCGCGGAGTGCATTTTTTTTGTTTAAACAATTCGTTAAAAAATTACGCCGTTTGTTATCTTTCTGCAATTGTTATAAACAAAGTATGCATCGGATTGGAAAACAAAGTGCACCATTGCATTCCTCTCGACAATATCTAAATGTGTTTTTTTTTCTTATACCCATTTTTTAAACAATTAGAGCATTTGATGTCTAGCCCTCTATTGCACCGTGCCCCTAGAAATTAATTTCAAGGTTGTGTAATTAATTTTAAAGAAACTGCGATACAAAATCGTAATAATAAAACTACCTTTGCATTTGTCTCGAGAATATTGCGGTGTGAATTTTTTAAAAAAACAATTTGTTAAACAATTACGCGATTTAATTGATTTCTGAAATTGTTATAAACAAAGTATGCATCGGATTGGAAGACCAAATGCACCATTGCATTCCTCTCGAAAATATCTAGATGTATATTTCTTTTCGTAAACCCATTTTTAAACAATTAGAGCATTTGTTGTTTAGCGCTATGCATTTCCGTGCCCGTAGATATGGATTTCAATGTTGTGTAATTCATTTTTTAAAAAATAAGAGAAATATCGAAAAAATAAAAACACCTCTGGATTCATCTCCGAAATATCGCGGAGTGCATTTTTGTTTTTTTGTTTAAACAATTTGTTAAACAATTACTCCATTTGTTATATTTCTTTAATTGTAATCAACAAAGTATGCATCAGATTGGAAAACCATGTGCAGCATTGAATTCCTCTCGAAAATATCTAGATGCGTATTTTTTTGTGTTTTCGTAAACCCATTTTTTAAACGATTATAGCATTTGATGTTTAGTTCTCTGTTGCTTCGTCCCGGTAGATATTGACTTCAAAGTTGTGTAATTAATTTTAAAGAAACTGAGATACAAATTGAAAAAATAAAAGCACCTATGGATTTATCTCGGAAATATCACGCAGAGCATTTTTTGTTTTTTTGTTTAAACAATTCGTTAAACAATTACGCCGTTTGTTGTCTTTCTGCAATTGTTATAAACAAAGTATGCATCGGATTGGAAAACAAAGTGCACCATTGCATTCCTCTCGACAATATCTAAATGTGTATTTTTTTTTCTTATACCCATTTTTTAAACAGAGCACTTGATGTCTAGCGCTCTGTTGCTCCGTGCCCCTACAAATTAATTTCAAGGTTGCGTAATTAACTTTAAAAAAACTGCGATACAAATCGCAAAAATAAAAGCACCTCTGGATTTATCTCGGAAATATCGCGGAGTGCATTTTTGTTTTGTTTTTAACAATTCGTTTAACACTTACACCGTTTGTTATTTTTCTGCAATATTTATAAACAAAGTATAGATCAGATTAGAAAGCGAAGTGCAACATTGGTTTCCTCTCGGAAGTATCTAGATGTGCATTTCTTTGTTTTTTCGTAGACCCATTTTTCAAACAATTAGAGCATTTCTTGCTTAGCCCTCTGTTGCTGCGTGCCTGTAAACATGGATTTCAAGGTTTTGTAGTTAATTTTAAATAAACTAAGAGACATATCGAAAAAATAAAACTACCTCTGCATTTGTCTCGAAAATATCGCGGTGTGCATTTTTTTGTTTGAACAATTTGTTAAACAATTACGCCATTTGATATATTTCTGCAATTGTTATAAACAAAGTGCATCGGATTGGAAAACCAAGTGCACCATTGCATTCCACTCGAATATATCTAGATGTGTGTTTCTTTTCGTAAACCCATTTTTAAACAATTAGAGCATTTGTTGTTTAGCGCTATGTATTTCCGTGCTCGTAGATATGGATTTCAGTGTTGTGTAATTCATTTTAAAAACTAACAGACATCGCAAAAATAAAACGAGCTCTACATTTATTTCGGAAATATTGCGGTGTGAATTCTTTTAAACAATTTTTTAAACAATTACGCCGTTTTTTATATTTCTGCAATTGTTATAAGCAAAGTATGCATCGAATTTAAAAACCAAGTGCAACATTGCATTCCTCTCGAAAATATCTCGATGCGCATTTCTTTGTTTTTTCGCAAACCCATTTTTGAAACAATTAGAGCATTTCTTGTTTAGTGCTCTATTGCTACGTGTCCGTAGACATGGATTTCAAAGTTATGTATTTAATTTTTAAAAATACTAAGAGACATATCCAAAAAATAATACCACCTCTGAATTTATTTCGGAAATATCGCAGTATGCATTCTTTTTGTATAAACAATTTGTTAAACAATTAGACTATTTGTTATCTTTCTGCAATTGTCATGAACAAAGTATGCTTCGGATTGGAAAACAAAGTGCAGCATTGCATTCCTCTCTAAAATTTCTAGATGTGCATTTTTTTGTTTTTCCGTAAACCCATTTTTTAAACAATTAGAACATCTATTGTTTATCACTCTGTTTCTCCGTGCCCGTAGATATGGATTTCAAAGTTGTGTAATTAATTTTTTTAAATTTAAGAGACACATCGAAAAAAAACACCTCTGGATTCATCTGCGAAATATCTCGGAGTGCATTTTTTTTTGTTTAAACAATTTGTTAAACAATTACGCAATTTGTTATTTTTAAGCAATTCTGATACAAATGTATGCATGGGATCGAACAACCAAGTGCCTTGAAGAAAACCAACTTTGAAATCCATATCTACGAGCACGGAGCAACGGAGCGCTAAACAACAAATGCTCTAATTGTTTAAAAAATGAGTTTACGAAAAAACAAAAAAATGCTGATCTACATATTTTCCAGAGGAATGCAATGGTGTAATTGGTTTTACAATCCAATGCATACTTTGTTTATAACAATTGGAGAATGATTACAAATGTTGTAATTGTTTAACAAGTTGTTTAAACAAACAAACATGCACACCGAGATATTTCCGAGACGAATCCAGAGGTGTTTTTACTTTTTTTATGTGGCTGTTAGTTTTTAAAAAATTAATTACACAAGTTTCAAATCCATATCTGTGGCAAAGTTCAACTTCGTAAATATTGAGTCATTCGTATTCGTACCGACTGTTTCTTGATTAATTGATCATTTCTTTTTGTTTCGTTTATTACATTTTATCGTATGAGACAAAACTGCCACATCAGGATAATATCACATAAGCTGAACGACATTGTCATCCTGAAGACTTTCCAAAAATGTCATAAGATGTTTATGTTAGTTCATTGATTCTAAAAATACGTCTCATGCCTCAAAGTCGTTTTTAGTACAACATACTTCGTTAGGGGCAATAAATGCGTGACAAACATAAAAGTCCTAAGAACAAGCATAGTGGTGGCACTCCCATGTATCGTTTTGAAGACATTACGTTTTAGTGTTAGGGGCCAACGCTAGGTAGTGCTGAGATTCAGTAAAATTCACTGCGCCTATGCAACCCCAATATTTTCAATTATTTTGACATCTCGAAAATAAAAATTAGTCGAAGTGTCAAATTGAATTTGTTATTATTGGATTTGTAATTATATAACACTGTCTGAAAGTTGTGTTAAGTATATTCCACACCGATAGCAATCTCTGAGTATTCTCTAGCGAAATAACCTGGCCCATTTGAGACTATAAGCAGAGTCGACTTGAAACGATTTAGTCTCTGAGATAGTCTGAGAGATTTGGGTCCTTTTCCAAGGTCCATTTAGTGGTCCTTTTAAGAGTGGTGCGACGGTAATATAATGTTTCTTTTGTATTCGTCACGTACGTGGCGGGCAGAGTTATTTACAGTAGTTGGCCGTCGCTAATTCGACTCTCCCTTTTTAAATTTCTCTTTAAATTATTAACAGTTTTTTTTATTAATGAATTTTCTCATTATACTTATTAATAATTGTGACTTATATGCCCGGTAACAAGCGTTAAATTCAGAAAAATTAAGAATTTGTATTCCTATGAATACGCGATTTTTCCTCCATCTAAAAATCCCCCAACAGGATCAGAAAAAGTGCAAAACCTGTCCCTCTCAATAGACTTAGTAAAATTTAACGCAATTAAAACAACTTATTACGCATATTTTGTGAACTTATTAGAAGCAAATAAATAAAATCAAAATATGACCACTTCTGGGGAATGAAAAATATCTCTGTGAGGTGCGTTACCGGTACAATTACAACGAATTAAATATATTGAGAATGCGTTCTCTTTGGGAGAATAGAAAACTGTATGGCGGTCGCTATGGAAATAGAAGTGAATAAGTTTTGGCGCATCTCATTCCATTTACGAGAAACGTATTAATTCCAATTTTAAGCATTTAAAAAAAAGTTAGATATCTGAAATCATTGAAACCCGTAGATTCCAAATTATTATCTTTTAGAGTGTTAACTATGAAATTTAAAAAATCTACTTCTAAATTTTAATCCGAAAGTTTATGAAAGGAACCTTGAGTGTCGGCTACTCTATTGATATAGCCTCTCTGCTTTCCAGGTGGAAATGTCGTTAGTGTGTCGGAGTTCACTATCGGCGCAGTACTGGCCCAGTACTGCCTACCAGTACAGACAGCCGTTAGTACGCCCAGTACTGGCAGAACGTTGGCTGCAAGACCGGGGCAGCACTATGCCAGTAGTTATTATTTATTAAAAAAATTGTTGTGCAATGTGCTAAAATTTCTAAATTCCGTCGTTACAAATTTTAAATGCTCATTAAATGTTGTTATCAGAACTTTTAAAATGGTCTAAAACGCGAAAAAATCAAATATTACACGAAGAAAAAATGTAGTCGATTTAAATTATTTATTTAATCATTACTTTATTGATATTCTTGTTAACAGTTTGTGTATTTCATATTCACACAACGTCGTATAATAATAAATAATTATAAAAAGAGAGCTCAAAATTTGGTACTTAAATTTTTTTGAACTGTAGCTTATGAGGATGGCTTTTTCACCAAGTTTTAACTTGTCGGTTTAGCGCAGTGGTTAGCACTGCTGACTGCTAGGCGATAGTTTGAGGTATAGATATGTAGATTCGATCCCCCTTAGTTTTAGAAATTTTATTTGTAATATAATGTTTAAAAATGTAATATATGTATTCATTCTAAGCAGTGCCATGAACATATATTGACATAATACTCGCAGTGAATTATTAGTTGTTTTTTGATACCTTTTTTGTTATATCTTTAGATTATAGAAATAATGGGTGTTAAAATTAAACAAATTTTTAACTTTTTTAAATTAAAAAAAAAAATTAAAAATTATATTTTTGTAATTATAAATAATATTTGGACGATATGCAGTCTTATGATGATGAATGGATGGTCTTTAAAACAATTAAATAATTTTTTATCATTTTTAAAATTAACTCCGGCATTTTCGTACGCCCGCGGTTTGCGAGAACTGCCCCAGTACTGGCAGTCAGTACTGCGCCATTCCTGGCAAGCCAGTACTGGAACTCCGGCAGGCTGTACTGGGCCAGTACTGGGCCGGCGGTGTATTTCTACCTGGGTTGTTATTTATGATAGAATTCTTACTTTAATTTCAACCTTGTTATTTATGATACCACCACTATTCTAAGAACGTCTTTAGAGCGTCGTCAGCAAAGATGATATATCCTTTGGATGATTTCTTTTTTCCAACTAGTTAACGAACCACTTCTTTTAAGTATATGTAAAAATTGAAGTAATAATATTATTTTTTTAACTAAAACTAAAGATTCTGTACAGGCAATGTAATTTTATGATTGATCTACTTTCTGTGGTTGTAAATAGTAGAAGACGAATGTTTCTATTGTATAAAAGATGGCATTTTAGCATATCGCATATAAAATCTTTATGCTGAATTGTAAAAGGGACAAAATTAGAGCGGCAGGCAACAGATCTCACGGAAATTGGTTCCAGAGCAGCCCTTCTTGTCTTTGAAGGACTTTCAATTTAGAATTTTACGATTGTTGATAATAAGGGAGGGTGGACCCAGGTGGTGGGTACGCATCTATTTCGCACCGTAGCTTTGCTTTGTAAAGCAGATGATGGCGGAGACTGCAGAGGCTCAGCCAACGATTCCGACAATGCGATGCCGAAGGGCCTTTTGTAAACAGCCTTAATGCAGGGTTACGACTTTAATAGTCCATCACCATCACTTCTGCAAGTGTTCTTTACGATATTGCTGGATTAGACTAAAATATTTCGCACTTAGATTTATTTTTCTGTATCAGTTTTTATGACGAACGCCTACCTCATACTGAACCCTAGTTAACCAGGAACAAATTTATTTGATTTATGACTTAACCCCTTTGGAATGAATAGTGTAGCTTAACATTATGATGTTAGTTAAGCAGTTACATA
>NC_046660.1:133102973-133112598 GCF_010883055.1 Belonocnema kinseyi
ATTACAAACGCGGAAAAATTTATAACAAAACATTGCAGTCAGTCATATTCTAAGTTGCACATACGCTATGTGATGGCCATTACACATAGTAATTAGGTAAAGTTGTAGTAAAGGGAGAGTGGGGCACAGTAAGACAATTTTTTTCACTTGATTTTTAATATTTTTTCTATCTATTTTTTTTTACGTCGAAATTTGATTCTGTACTTTTAAGTGTTACCTATGTTCTGTCACCTTCACAGTTTGGCAATCTCGAACAAAGATCTTATTATCGCTGTTAATAAAAAAGTGCACTTCGTCCTACTGTACCCCACGTGCAGGGCATAGTGGGACGACTGCAGATTCTGTAAGGATTCATGGATATAATGAGTTATAACGTTTTTTTTCGTTTTTGGTTAATATTGATGCCTGTCACATAAACTGTAGATTATGCAATGTGCGTCTGTGTGTAACGGACAAATTCAAAACCATATGTTTTTCATTGCAAATGATTTGGAAGATTTCTAACTTGTGTCTGGATTGGTTTAGAATTAAAAAAAATAATCATTTGAAATGAATAGCACGAAAAACTTAGAAACGTAAAAAAATAATTGGATCCACGACAAAGTAAGTTTTCTTTCGCTGACTAAAACGCAATCTTTTTTGAATAATCTTTCTAAATAATTTTAATCTCATTTTCCGAGGTACATCTTTTAACTAAACTGAAAAGTTATGCAGAGACGATTGAAATTATATTTTAAGAGATAGTACATACCCATAAACTTTGATTTTAGTTTATGGGTATGTACTATCTCTTAAAATAAAATTTCAATTATTTCTGTAGATATAGATAAACGTTTATGTTTCGGCCCGCTGGCCTTAAAAAATTGACTTGCTTACACTTCCATTTTTCTACAGAATTTTCTTACAACTGCGTCTTACAAAGTGTTATCCATCCACACCTTATAACTATTCTGCTCGCTTTTATAGTCTAATCTTCCTCGCTGTGCCTCGCCTCGCCTCGCACGCATTACGCTTTTCTGTCACTATGCCTCGCATTACCAGCCTCTGTCTCCGCGGCTAACACCTAATACTCAACTACTATTTACAATAATTACTATTCTCTTACATCTACTTTCTCTCATATTTAAAATATTTCTTTCTTCATTCCTCTTCCTCCTTCCTTCTCTTCTTCTTTATCTTACGCAACACCCCCTACACCAAAGCTTCTGCCCTTTTGTCACCCCTTTGACGCAACAATACCTCCATGCTGATTCCTCTCCTTTCCATCACTTCACATTCCTCCAACCAATGCTCCAATTTTGCATTCCCCTTCCCGCACAATTCACACATTCTCTTCTCTCTAGAAAGCCAGAACCTATTATAATTCTCCATGCAACCGCACCTCATTCTCGCTATAAGTTCCTGACTTCCTTGCTCTCCTTTCTTACACAAATATTGCGCTCTCTCCCTTGTCATAATTCACACATAGTTTCCCTGATACCTTGACTCCCTTATTCTCCCCTCTCCATCTGCCTTCTCTTTCTCCATGCCATTATTTTGAACCAACTCAGATACCTTCCTACCTTCCTCGTGCATTCTGCTCACTTCATCCATATGCAATCCATTCGTTCTAAAATACCTTTCCCTTTCCACCTCCATCTTTGCACTACTACGTCTGTTCTCCTTCTCCCACCAACACTCCCTAACCAATTTACTTCCCCCTCTTCCAAAAATTTCTCCTCATATTTACACGCTCGACTTCCTGTGATAATCCCTAAGCCCGTTCTTGCTGTCTCCCTCCTGACAATATAGTTCGGCGTATTCCTTGCCAACCCCAGTATCTACTTTACATACCTCTCTTGTACCCTATTTACCTCCTCACTTACCTTCCTGCCTCACACCACCACTCCGTAAAATAAGACACTCTTCACTAGCAAATCAAATAATTTCATTCTCCTTTCAAAATCATCTGCGAAAAATCTCTTCCCCAGCGCCCACACCTGCCTCTTCACCGGATTTGCTCTTTCCACTCTCTCTTTTATATGACCATCCACTCCCCCTCCTACCCTAACTCCTCCTACCACTCCGGCCGCTAGCTTACTTTCCATATCCGCGATCAAAATTTCAAAAAGCGTTGGGCTAAGCGGGCACCCTTGCCTCAACCCCCTATCCATCCAAATCCTTTAAAGATTCCCTCCCCTCCTCTCACCCTATTTTTCATATCCTCATATACCTCCCTTACCCTCTCGATCAGGCCCCTCTTCACTCCCATCTTTTCCATTGTTTCCCACAACCTCCCCCTATCCACTGACAGGAACGCACTCTTTAGATCTACAAAAAACGCTTACACTTTGCAACCTTTTTGGTTAATTATCTGTCCAACACGTGTCGCAAGACGTAAATATTGGCAATAGTCCTCCTTCTCTCTCTAAAGCCCGCCTGCGTCTCCGGAAATATTCCTTTCCCCATAACATTCTTTCGCAGCCTATCTGCTAACACCATCGCGTATATTTTTTACGCAGTATTCATGAGCGTAATTCCTCTATAATTTTTCTGCCTCTCCCTATCCCCTTTCTTATACAGTAGCACGATCGACCCCTTTATTCACCGTCTTGGGAATCCCTCCCGCCTCCATAATTTTTTCCCTACCCCCTTCAGCCTCTGCCTTACCTCTTGTGTACCAAACAGCCACGCTTCGTTCGTTACCCCGTCAATCCCTGCTGCCCTCGATTTTTTCAAATTCCCTATCTGCTACTGTATCTCCTCGTCCTTCAGCTCCTCTCCATCTACCTCTCTGTTTCTTCTAATCCCCTCATCTTCCTTTCGAGTATCTGACCCCTGAAATGAATCCTTAAAAATTTTTCTCCGTTCGTCGCTCCCTATCTTCTCACTTATCCCCACCCTACTTTTTCTAAACCTACTAATTATCTTCCACACGTCCTCTTCTGACTGAACACTTCTCAACTCCTCTTCCAGCTCTTTTTCTTTTTCCTTGCTATTTCTTCTTACACATCGCCCTAAACTCCTTCCACATTTCTACATACTCCTCCCTTTTCGCGGCTCCTTCCTTATACTTCCTGTACTTCTTTTTCACCTTTCTCTTCATCATTTTACATTCCCTATCCTACCACGGCTTTACCATTCCTTTCTTCTTTTTCCTAAATACCTTCTTTTTCACACAACCTACCACTTTCTCTTGTAGGTCCTTCCATATCTCGTCCACGGACTCCCCCTCAAAGCTTACGTTGCCCAAGTGCTCCTAATACTTCTCTATCGCCTCTCTCGTCCATGACAGCCTCTCCTCTAACGACCCTTTTTCCCCACCCTGCTTTTCGCCAGCCTCGCCCAGTATCCACAAACTCAATGGCTGAAGGACTGATTCCACACTTCCTTCTACTGCGAATTTCTCTATCTCCTTAAACCCTTGCATATTCATAATCACGTATTCTATCACCGATATACCCCTCTTACTCACATACGTGTATTCTCCCTCTTCGTCCCCTTTTGCCATACCATTGGCCACCGCCCACCCTCTATCCTCCATCCAGTCTCTTAGAATCTCCCCCTCTTTATTCATTATTTTATCCTTCGGTTTTCTTTCAAAGCTACTCTCATCTCTCTCACCTAGTAAGTTTTCTACCCTTTCTTCAATGCTTTCCATTCCATCCTATTTGTATACAGTCACAAACTTATACATCACCCCTCCTATCTTTACAGCCCTCATTTGCATGCCCTCGCCCTCACCCCCTCCATGAACTTCTTCCTCTTATCCATCCCTAACCCCTGTTATAATTCCCCCACTATCCCTTCCTTTCCGTTTTACTTTTACCGCCTCCTGTAGCCTCTACCTATACCCCCTTGGCAACTTTCGCTCTACTCTATCGCATTTCTTTCTCTGTACCCACGTCTCTACCAGTCCAATCAAATCAAATTCCTGAATATACCTCCAGAAATCTTCATCTTTCTTCTTTACCTCTACTACGTTCCAGTACAACACCTTTAACATTCCTCCACCCTGCTTTACTCCTACCCTCCTAGTTTCCCCGAAACAAATTCCCCTGAACTTGCTTCAACACCTCCTTCTCCTCGTCCCATCCCCACATTTTCTCGTCTATTTTTATTTTCCGATACCCTACCTTCACTGCTCTCCCTTCGCTCCTCTTATTCCTAGCTCTGTCATTTAGCATGCCCTGAACATCCCTTTTCTTCTTTGTCAAATCTTGATCGATAAAAACCTTATTGTCCTTTATCCTATTTTTGTTACACATTACCCCCAATTTTTCTTCCCAGCTCTCCAATCTCAGCACCGTCACTTCATTCTCCTTTCTCCCCTCCATCCTAGCTTTCCCTACATTGCCTTTAACCCACCCTATGCTCTGCAGCAGCGCTTTCACCCCGTCCTCCTTTCCATCGCTACGCTCTCTTACTTTATTTCATCCACTTTTTCCTTCCTTACCGACACCAACTCCCTCTGCAATCCTTCTACTTTTCCCCTCAGCTCTTTTACTTCCTTTCCCCATCTCTCATCTCTTACCCTTAGGTACTCCCTTATACTTTCCATTTGCTCCATATGCCCCCTTACGTCCTCCTTTAACCCTCTGATCTCGCGTATCAGCACCCCGATAGTCTCCTTCTCCGTCTGCCCCTCCATTTTCTGGATAGTGACCTACGTGTTCGTACGCTTTTTTTAAAGGGACTCTCTAGCGCGCTTTTCTCCGGACTCTCTTTGCTTTCGCATTCCTCTTCAAGAGATCCTCCCCCTTACTTGTACTGGATGCTCTCTCCCTTGCCTGATCGCTTCTTCCGCTCCGATTCTTCCCCCTCCCTGACGCGCCACTTGACACCGGGCCACGCACAACTGGCCGTCGTGTCCCTCTGGAAATTTCCTCCCCGTCTACTTCACTACCAGCACTGCCAGTACTCTCGCTGCCCACCTCCCGCTCGTCCGTCGGTAACTGTAACCTATCCATACACAAAAGTACTCACTGCCACCCACATATATCTCTTAAGGCTGCTACCGCCCTAAAATTTCAGTTACTTTGCCCTACTTCACCTCTCATATCGCCTTTAGCTATTCTTTTCTCACCCCTAACATCCCCCATCACTACAATAACCTCCCTTCCCCGCCATGAAGGTCCAAAAACCTTAACACAAAACTACCTCCTAGTCTTCCACCCTCACACTCTACTCACACCTTCCACACAAACTTTGTAGAAACTTCTCACCGCCTGTCACTGCACACTTTCTCACTTTCACACGGTTCGCCTTACTTCGTCTCTAAAATTCTGTACCGCGGTGCCCTACTGGATTTCTTGTAGATAACATCCGTTGCTTCACTATTATTTGCAATAAAAATTTCTGCATTCTGCTAAAATGTGTTCTATATGGATCAAGTAATGTGTCATACCTACATCAGTTAGCTAACTACTTGTTGAGGGAACCTCAGATGTAATATGCGTTTTTTTGCTATAATGTTTTATGAAGGGAACCTGATTAAAATTATAAGTTTTCTTGAAAAGAAACCAGTGCATACCGTAGATATTTTTGAAAAACTTCTAAAAATCGTGTTTACGTAGACTGTCCCACCCCATTGCATCTTAGAGCAAAATGTTCTACACCAAAATTAAACTAAAGAAAATTCTGAAGAATTCGAAGACAACAAAACTTCTATCTGCAATACGTTCCAAATTATGGCCCTCCAAAGAAGCTTTTTCAAAACTGCTCGTTTCGTACATATGCTGCAGAAGAACTTTAAAACAACAAATTATAGAGGAATAAATTCTGCGTAAAATAAAAGATACAATTTTTTAGCTCATATAGGTCATGAGCTATGACCATGAAACTTTTACCCTTTTCATTAGGAAGGCTCTGTATGTTCTGGAAAATGTACTGCAACCGTATTTAAACATTTTGGTGGAATCTATGCATTTGTAGTTCATTACAAGTGGTGTGGAAAATAGTTAATTATACAAAATAAAGTTTCAATTTTTGGCATTATTAACATAAAATAATACAACGTTATAAAACGGATCTCTTTAATAGCATATTTCATAATTAATAATTAAACAATGTAAAATCACATAATTCGTATTTTTTTCATTCAATTTCGAAAACAGATATTCTAGAAGGAATTTTTACAAAGTAAATACATAAAATTTGCACACAATTGATAGAGTGAATCGTATTATTGAAATAATTGTTGAACAATTGATTGTTTTTTAACAAAAAAAGTAGGAAAAATGAATTTTAAATGAACTACAAATATCCCGTGTAGAAATTTTCCCGGTTGGCCCTAATACAACAAGGTTGTTACTAGCCGGGCCAACCCTGGTTATATCCCATGGTGGGGAGCCGGCTGCGCACAGGTCAGGTTAATGTTTTTGTAGAAAGTACACATTTTTTAAAAGCCGTGATATTATTAAAGACATAATTAAGTTGAAAAATCGTTTTTTTTTCATAGAACATTAATCTTCTTGATCAAAAATTCACCTTTTCCCTTGAAAATTTAACAATTTTGTTGAAAATTCGTTTTTTTTCTTGTTTAATTCAATTTTTTAGCACAGTTTTTATCTGGAAATTGTACTATTCCATTTTTGGTTGAAACTTTATCCCGTATATTTTATTAGTTAAAACACCAATTATCTGATAGAAAATTAATTTATTTTGTTGAAAAGTAAACTTTTGGGTTGAAAATTGATTTATTGTGTTAATTCGATTTTTTTCCTAAAATTAAAAAAACTGAAAACTCAACTGTTTTGTGAAAAATGTTTCTGTTTGGATGAGTTCAACAGTTTATCATAAAAATGTAAGCCTTTTTTATGAAGATTCATAATTTTAAATGAAAATTCATCTCCTTCGTTAAAAATTTAAGGATTTGGTTCAAACTTTTTTTTTTAGTTGAAATTTAACTGTTTTGTTACACCGTTCGATTTTTAAAATTGTCAATTCGTAAATAAGACTTTTGAGTTTGGATTTATGAATAAAAATATAAAAATTAATAATATAAAGCGACTTAAAATAAAGGAATTCAATTTATAATTTAAAAAGTTTCCAGTTAAAAAAGAATTGTAATTAATCCATTTTTATTGATCAAAATGATTCAGTCTTTAACATTAAAAAATTTATTTATTTATTCTTCAATTCAAAGCATTGAAAGTAAGTTTATATTTTTTAACAATAGTCCTTGAACTATTCCGTTTACAAATAAGTTTACACTGTTTTGTAAAAAAATCATCTTTTTGGCTTTGAAATTCAACAATTTAAAAAAAATCCTTATTGACTGAAAAGTCAACTCTTGGGTAAAATTAATATCTTTTGGATGAGGTCAACAGTTTTTAATTAAAAATTAAAACTTTTTTTGTTGAAGATTTATCATTTTAGTTGAAAATGTAATTATTTTGTTGAAAATTTGTTATTCTCTTTTTTTTTAGTTGAAAATTCAATCATTTTGATAGTAAGTTAATTTCTAACATTTTCAATTGGCAAACTAAAATTTTTATCTCTAAATAACAATGCCAAAATATTAACCTGGAATAACTTAAAATAAAAACAGTGTAACTTTTATTTTAAAAAGTTTTTAGTTAAACAATTAATTTAATCGTTCAATTTTTAATGTTACGAACTGAATTTTTTTGAATTGTTATCATTTTGAACCTGAAAAATAATAGCCTAATTTGTATTTTTTAACCAGAAATCTCTAAAATAATTTAATTTAAAAAATTGTAAAATTAAAAGTTGTTAAAAGTTTGTGTTTTATACGTATGAATTATTGAGCGTTAAAAAGAAATATTTCTGAATTAAAAATTTGTCAAGTTTCAGTTTTAGAAGTTCAAAATTCAAAAGATTTCCACCTCAAAAAAAATCACTTTCAGATTTAAAATTTTGAATTTTCTAATTTCAACCTGAATTTTGAATTGGGACAGGAAATTTTTCAAAGCAATTGTATGTATTTCTGAATTGGGTCAGAGATTTTTTGAAAAAGAAATATTATTCAGATCTGGAACAAGCCATTATAAACAACTATTAAAAACTATACAAATTTGAACAGAGTGATTCGAAATAGAAAGCCTTGAATTGTTAAAATTGTAATGAGCCAAATTTTAAGTTTGAACGCTACAATTTTAATTTAGAATAATATTCAAAATTAATTTAAAGCTTGAAATTATTTGAAATAGTTTGAAACACGATGTAGATTTTTGCAGATTAAAAAAAAAAGCTTTTGAGAATTATAAAATATTTCAAAAGAATAACAAAAATTGTTGTGATTACTAAGAAAATTCAAAATGACTTTTTAGTTTGCAAAACTAATTTTAATTGAGTATTTGAAAAGATTTTAAAAATTAAAAAAAAGGAATCAGGACGATTTTAAGGCAATTTTTTTATTTTGCAGTTTTTTTTATTTTAGGGAATAAATCGAATTAACACAATAAATCAATTTTCAACCCAAAAGTTTACTTTTCAACTAAATATATTAATTTTCTATCAAATAATTGGTGTTTTAACTAATAAAATCTACAGGATAAAGTTTCAACCAAAAATGGAATGGTACAATTTTCAGATAAAAACTGTGCTAAAAAATTGAATTGAACAAAAAAAAAACGAATTTTCAACAAAATTGTTAAATTTTCCAGGGAAAGGGTGAATTTTTGACCAAGAAGATTAAGGTTCTACAAAAAAAAGATATTCCAACTTAATCAATATATACGATGAATTTTTAGTCAATCATATAATAGTGACATTTTCAGATAAAGATAAATCATTTTTAACAGAAAAAATTAATTTTAAACAAATTTGTTACATTTTCAACCAATCAGATGAATTTTCGACCAACAAAATTGATGATCTAGAAAAGTTGAATTTTTTAAGCAAAAAATATGAGTTTTTAATGAAAGAGTAAAATTTTCAACCAAATAATTAAATTTTCAACCATAATTAAAAAACCTTGTTAAAAAACGTTTTTTTTACAAAGTAGTTCAACTCTTAGTGAAATGATCGACTTTCAAACCCAAGAAGATGTACAGTTGATATTTTAACCAAACAATTACATTTTTGACCAAAAATGATACATTTTCAACCAAAAAGATTAAATTTCTACTAAACAAGGTCAATTTCCAACAAAAGACATGAACTTTCAACGAAATTGTTTGATTAAAAAAAAAAGGAGTATCTCCACCCAAAAATTATGATTTTAATTTTTAACAATATAGTTGCATTTACAAAAGAACGACTTTACAACCAACACATATTTCTAGTTGATAATTCAATCGAAAAATGTAATTTTTTATTAAAAACGTATAAATTTTCCATAAAACAATTTAATTTCTACAAAGAAAGACGACCTTTTAACAAAACACATGATTTCTTAACCAAAAATGCTATTGATTGTCAGTTTTAAAAATGTATTTTCAACGAAAGAGATGAACATTCAAATAAAAAAAATATACAAATTTTAAAAAAGTAGTTGAACTTTTGATAGAAAAGAGGACTTTTTACAAAATAATTACATTTTTAACAAAATAATTAATTTTTAAATCAAATAATTGAGTTTTTATCCAAACGAGATTAATTCCAAAATCGCCAATTTCTTTAATTTCTTTCAAATGCGGATCAAGATATAAATAAGGCTATTATAATATAACATAATTAT
>NC_046660.1:133112698-133132000 GCF_010883055.1 Belonocnema kinseyi
CAACGAAAAATCTCATATCGACTGTATCTGCCCCCTGTCAGAAAGTATCCATGGGTGGCCACAACCGGCGCATGGCCACAACCGGATAACTTACCCTATATAAATAGAATCACCGAAGTGCTCCGACCGGCAATCGTGCACCTTCGAGTTTTCAAATTCAGAAGAGGAGAAATGGGTTGTGCGCGCAACTCAGTCATTTACAGCGTCTCCTACTATATTCACACGGACATAGCCCTGTCATAGTATTGGACCACATCTCGTTTCAGACATGGGATCACTGTCTGAAACAAAGATGCCCCTTGCACTCACATTGCGTCGTCTCTTCGAAGTTTGCAAATAAAATCGAGATTCGCTATTAAAATCAACCTTATTTCAGTAATTATTTTGAAAACCCCACTTAGTGCGCGAATAATAATTATTTTAAATGAAAATATACTGTTCTCTATACAGTTTTTCCTTTCTTCCTTCCTAACCTTAAATCAACATGTGGTTTCCAAATTACTACGAGATTCTATTATCAGGGATTGAAATAATACTCCAATTTTTTGACAGAATTGGTTCACTTGATTCGACTTTTAAAGTTCACCGTAATCTTTACGATGAGCCTTTTCACATTTTTTAATCGCTTTGTGGCCAAATTACCCGACCGGATCCCGGCCGGTATAAGAAGCCGGGATCAGAGCAGTTTACCGTGACGTTTTCAGCCGGATCCCTGGTTGGATTCCTACACGGGGTGCATGACACCAAAATGCTCAAATACGGTTGCAGCCCCATTAAAAATACTTCGACTTGAGTTCGACTTGGTTATGTTTTGAGTTCGTCTGTAAGACATCGATGTCTGGCTGCGTCTCAAAACTGAGTCGAGACGTAGGCCTTCGTCTAACTTCTATGGCCACGACAGGTAAAACGGCGTTTACTTGTCTTAATTCGAGCCTTGTCTTTGTTAAGACGACGTTTACTTGACTCAAGACGAGCCTTGTCTTGTCTGATATTATCGAACCTTTTTTGGCTCATAAATGAGATCAAAATTGATGAATGAAAAATTTATAATTATTAAATTAGTTATTTTTAATTTAAAAATTCAGCATCGGTGGGTCTAAACGAGTATAACTCTTAAAATTTTTCTTCAAAAAAATAAAAATTGTAACTTTCTAGAAAGATCCCCTAATCCGTTAGAAATACGTATAAACAAACAAAATTTTCGGTCTCATCGTCAAACAAGTATAATACGAATAAAAATCCGTAAAAAAGTTGATTTAATGTGTGTATATATATAATTTAAAATTTTTCATAAGGACAACCGCAGGATTTCGCCTGGAGCGAGTGCTAATCTGAAAAATTTCACCCGTTTCCAGAAAAATCGCGGTAAAATTTCAGCCACCACCACGTCTCACGACCGCGAGATAGGTGGTTACAGTCTGTAACGGAATCAATACGACGATCGGAAAAAGTTTCGTGCACCCTGAAAACACGGAGCGATCTAAGGACTACAGCCTTTTGCATTTTCCCCGCAAGAGTTTTAGCATATTGCTGGCACGCAGGGATGCTTTTCAGGCTATTATCGAGTGAAAGCTTGGCACCTCCAAGAGCGCCGATGATAAGGACGATTAGTTGAACAGAATATTCCGGGTACAATCGTTGCAACTTCCTTATAAGGTCTCTATACCTCTGTTTCTTTTCATTCTCCTTGGCTATGATGTTTTTGTCAGCTGGTGCCGAAAATTCGATATCAAACGTAGTTCGCTTCTCGAAGTCAAGAAGAACCATGTCTGGCTTCGAGTGTGCAACAGAAACAATTGTCGAGAATATAAAGTTCCAGTATATGCGGCACTTCCTATTCTCGACAATTGACTCGATTTCCCTAGGAGCAGTTAGAGGAGTGATATTAAGGTTAATGCTGTAAGAGTGACAGAGATGGCAATAAAGCACTCTTCGTGCCGCATTCTGCCTTTGGATATAGGTCATTCCCGCATGAGTTGGACGACTAGATAGTATGTGAGCTAAATGCTCGGGCTGTGCATGGCATGCCCTGCAGTTATCATCGGGAATTTATTGACTCAAAATGTGGCGACGGTATTTTAAGGTGAAAATGACACCGTCTTGGCATGCCAAAAAGAAACCCTCCGTACCAGACTTCAATCCGGGCGATTTAAGGAAAGCAAACGTTATTTCACACGACATTGATTGATCCTCCACATTTCTGTGGAAGATGCCTTGCAGCCTCTTATCGAGGAGCTGTTCACGAAAGTTATTGTCTTGTGCTTTCTTAATCCGGGCTTTCAGGAGTGAGTACTTGAAATAGATAAGATTTGATGTATTTTGCTCTCCCCTAATACTGAAGTTGAGTCCGAGTGTTTCAGCAGCCTCCTCCGTTGCTTTGTACAGAAACGTTTCTTTGCCCACTTCTTCGTGATTCCTGACCATTTTAAGAAGAGGACCTCTTCCATTTGCGGCTCTATGTGCTGTACCCAGAATAATCCTGTTGTGAAGACATTCAAGACTCAATATTCCGTGACCACCATGACGACGTGAGATGTACAGTTAGGGCAGATATACGCTCGAAGTTGTAAACCGCAGGTGTTGAAGTCATAAAAATTCTAATCCAGAGATAAATTTATGTTTTCAATGCATAGAAACTTGTCCCCAAGACATAATTTGAAGTCTGGCTCCGTCTCAAAACTGAGACATGCTCAGTCGAACTTTTCGACTTTAGAATGTCTTGATTAAGGGCAATTCGAGTCGAACGCAAGTCGAAGCATTTTGATTCAGGAGTACATTTTCCAGTGAATGCAAAGCTTCCCAAATGGAAAGGGTCAAAGTTTCATGGTCACAACTCGTGATCTATATGCGCTAACACATATTATTTTTTTGCATTTTACAAAGATTGTTGTCCTCTATAATTTATTTACACGAGTAATTTGCCCTGAAAGTAGGTAAAAAACGGTCAGATTTATGAGGCTACAACGTATGACCTATTCTCGCTAGATCATTGGATTTTTCTTTAGAATTACTCGAAATTGTGAAATTGTGATTTACAATACAATGGACGGGGCAGTCTGCTTAAAAACGATTTTTCAAAAACATCTCCGGGAAGCACGGATGTGATTTCTAGAAAACCTAGAATTTTAATCAGGACCTCTTAATAAACCGTTTTAGCAAAGAAACGCGCATTATCTACGTAATACGGTGTAAAAGTACCAGATTACTGGACTCCCGTGTAAAAATTCTTCGACTTGAGTTCGACTTGGTTATGCCTTAAGTTCGTCTCACAAGACATCGATGTCTGGCTGTGTCTCAAAACTGAGTCGTGGCATAGGCCTTTGTCTTACTTTTGTGGCCACGATAGGTGAGATGGCGTTTACTTCTTTTGAGTCGAGCCTTGTCTAGGCTAATACGACCACAATGCAAAATTTTCTACACTGTATGTTATAAACTATTATATCCAATTCCTATTACAATTTCTTTTTGTGTGCACCTTGGTTTGGCACTGCTTATTCAGATATTGCAAAATAATATTCATATTTTATTTTTCCTGATCCTAATAGGACCTTGTTCTGGTTGTTTAATCCTTTTCCCTTTTTTTAAGTATACACGGAAAAAAATTCTTGAGGCGAACGAATGAATCGAGAATATATTGTTCACGTAAATCAGTTATTTGGACAAAATTGCTAAGTTTGAGAGTTTATTATTTTCGACATATTATGTATAATTTTATTATCTTCAAATTAGAAACAAATTTGGTAGTTATAGAAATATATTAACTTACAGTAGCCAGTCTTTTATCTGATATTGCGAAAATGAATTTCAATGGAATCCATACAATGCATTTGGAGGTCAAGTTTGTTGTTTTTATCGCGTTTCTTCATATTTCAATATAGTTATCGCCTACCATCAAAACAAATGTAAATTATTATTACTGTATCAGGAACTCTATTTAATATTAACATTCGCGCACATTTTAAGTGGTGAAAAGCGTTTAATTGTCCAAATTAAATCTGAACTGTCACTGCACCCGATTAGACCGTCGCCATTTTATTTCGCTGCTCCCATAATGCACCGCCGCTCTTCCGAAAATTCCTTCAGACTTTCATAATTCCTATTATAGCTGTACTTATTAGAGGTTTGACTATACGATATTCCCGATATACGGAAAATGGTCAAGGATATTCTTTTTCGCTGATCTAGGGATCTTTCTAAATTCCATTGTTCATTTTCAGCTAAATGTTTAGCTATAATAAGGAATAATATCCCTGTCACAGCTCAATTTTTTTTAACTTGTATATATATATATAATTATATCCAATACTGTAATTCAAACCCCTCATAAACTACAACCATAAAGTAAAGCTAAACCTTTTTTTTAAATTTAACTTTAAAGAAGGTTCTCAAAGCACCTACGGCCTTCACGATTACATTCCAATTGCCATAATCGCGCTTCGCGCTCTACTGTTAGATTATACAGGCTCTAATTTTTAAAAATGTTTGCTTATCGAAAAATGCGGCTAAAACAGTTTTGAAATATATTTGGTATCTAGTGAAAATTTTTGGATCTATGAGATAAATATTTTTTTTTATTCTTTGAAGATTTTCAAATTTTTGAAAAGTATTTAATTTTTCTAATTTTCATCAAAATAAAATATTTTATTTGGATAATTTGCAAGCCTTTTACCCATTTATAAAGAACTTTGACAAAAATTGATAAAATTAAAAAGAAGTCAAAATTTTGAAAATGCATTTAATTTTTTAATTTTGGTTCGAAATATCTGATTAACGAACTTAGCCTTTATTTTGGGGACCTTCAGAAGTGTATCAAATGCGGACTCGATTGGAAAAATTCTTTAAAAGTCAGCGTGGCTACAACATTCAGGGAACCATACTTACAGACACAAAGACAGTCGTACACACAGACAGACACCGACAAAATTTTATGATTTTCGGATTCTTTGAACGCCGAAACGTAAAGATCCGTTAAAAACCAGAGATCGAAAATTTGGACGATTACAGTACACTAACGTTTTTAATTTTCATCCAAATGAAAAATGTCATTTGGATAATTTACGAGTACTTTGTGTAAGTATCGGATGCATTGACAACATTTTCTGAAACTTCAGAAAAAAATTGTCTAAAATGTTGAAAAAGATCTACATTTTTAAATTGTGAAAATTTTGAATAAAATTTTTGGATTTATGAAAAAAATTATTTTTTCTGTTTTTTGAAAATTTTTGAAAAGTATATAACTTTTCCAATTTTCATGAAAATTAAACATTTTATTTGGATAATTTGCTACTCTTTGACCCATCTATGAGAAACTTTCACAACAATTTTTATGAGTTAAAAAAAATTTTAAATGTTGAAAATGCTATAATTTTGTTAATTTTGGACTAATCAAAAAAATTCAGATACAAGAGTTTTCAAATATATTTGGTATCTGATGAAAATTTTGAATGAAATTTTTATATATATAAAAAAATTATTGTTTCTATTTTTTGAATATTTTGAAAATTTTAAAAGTATATAAATTTCCTAATTTTCATCAAAATAAAAAATTTTATTTAGATAATTTGCAAGTATTTTACTCATCTATAAGAAAGCTTGACACACACACACACACACGCGCGTGCGCGCGCGCATTGTAACATACATCCATACATACATGCATACATACACACACACGCACATACATACATTATTCCATGCATGCATACATACATACATACATACATACATACATACATACATACATACATACATACATACATACATACATACATACATACATACATACATACATACATACATACATACATACATACATACATACATACATACATACATACATACATACATACATATAGATATTCAGAAATACAGGCAGGCAGGCACCGATGAAAATTGACACTTTGGACGATTAAATTACATTCTCAGGAATGAGAATGTAAAAATTCAAAATCTGTGGGTCTGAACGAGTATAACCGTTAAAAATTCTTTCCAAAATTTTCTTCAAAAACATAAAAATTGTAACTTTCTAAAAGGATCTCCTGAGCTGTTAGAAATACGTACAAACAAACAGCATTTTCGATATCATCGTCAAACAAGTATAATACAAATTAAAACCGTAAATAAGTTTAATCATGAACAAAGATTAGCGGCTATGATAGTCAGAATGACCTTTTTTGTTAGAACAGGTATACAATGGAAGTTACAAACCGCTCGCCTTGGAGGCTTAGAAATTCGACTCAAAAGATAAATATATATCTTAATGACATAAAAACTTTTTTTCGAAACATATATTTAAGTCTGGCTCCGTCTCAAAACTGAGACATGCTCAAATCAAACTTTTCGACTTCAGCATGCCTTGATTGGGGGCAGTTCAAGTCGAACTCAAGTCGAAGAATTTTTACTCGGACTACTTACTCTTTGCAAGTAACTAAATACGTGTTGACTATTTACGCACAAAACTAAAACTCGCGTTAGAGCTCTGATAAGATTAAAATTCAGTTAGTACTTCAAACCTTCAAACCTTAAAAGTACTTGAAACTCTAATAATAATAAGTTTATTTTCACTGTTCGAATGATAGTACAGTATAGGTTAAATAATTTGTGGGTTGATTAAAAACAGTCATATCTTTTTCTATGCTACATGGAAGAAAGTTGATAGCCTTACAAATTTTTTTGTTTAAATCATGAAAATTGATTTGAAATAAAGACATTATAGATAAAAACAATATTCTTGACAATCAGAATATTCTTTTCTATATATAAGGATAATATTAAATTATTAGACATTATATTTATATTTTGAATTTCTAAACAAAAGTGAGTTAAAATTTGTAATTTCAATAGAAGTATCTGAAATCGTCGGTGCTTTAAATGTTCAACTTTTCAACTTGTGTGCAGCAACTTTAAAAGTGCCGCCTGCTTCAATGTAACCACTTGTATAAAACACACGTTCTATTATTTATAGTGGGCTCTCTAGGTCGTTCGAATAGCTCTATTCAGAAGCATTAAACGAATTTACTGCAGGGATTCGAACGAAATTAAGGGGCGTTTTCTGACATTTGGCAATCATTATTGTAAGTTCAAAATAATTACCTAAACACTATGCTAATCATGAACAATTACTAAAAATAATGCAGCTACTGAGGCGCAATGAACAAATTGTGTTCATTCAAAGTTTTATATTTAAGAAAACAAGAAGGAATGTAACGCTAGTTTCGTTACGTTTATCTTTGTACTTCACTATACAGGGTGTCTAAGAAGTCTTGAAACCCCTAAATAACTGTCCAGATGAAATATTATTCAAATGGGTCAAGGTCATTGTTGGATTAACTTTCAACGAGAAATCCAATGGTGACCGTTAATTTGACCTGCAATTGGACCATTAAGGTAATTTGAAGTTCAACTTTGCAGTTTTTTAATGCTCTACAATATGAAATAAGATATTACCATTCGAGGTATAGCACTTTCCAGATAATGTTTGGCTTGATGCATTTCAGATTTTTTGATTCGCGGATGTTGAGCACTGACACAAATTTTGGACTAAATCGTCTAAACCTTAAAAAATTAATATAAGCAATAAAATTTGCACATTCGTTGCAAATGAAAAATTTGGCATCTGCACACACCTAATCTATCATTATTTTTTGAGCATTTTTAGCGATTTCTTGCGGAGAAAAAAAGAAGCTTTGAACGTCGATAAAGTCGAGATCATGTGACTAAGTTCTTTCATGAAATTTTTGTGTAGAGAATGAGATGATTTTCATTTTTTTTGGTCCTCACTACGTCCACATGGATTGAGATATCGTGTTGAGGATTTAGGAAGTTATACAGGAAGCACTAACGAACGTTTGTATATATCAAAATGTTTATAATTACGAAGAAAGTTTTCTAGTAAAATACTACAGGAATAGGAAATAAACTTTTAACTTCGATAAAGCAGATGCTTTGATTTAAAAAAATGGAGGAACATCTTAGGATGTGATACTCGAAAATCCGTCCAAGTCCCATCTTGAGAAATGTGCATTTTCAGAAAATAATTAAAATTTTCTAATGGTTGAATATTCTTGTGGATATTTTGTACTAGTGTAAAACAATTTTAAGAATAAAAATAAAGTTTCGCCCGGGGACGAAAGACAAGGCGAGTCCGACGCTGAGTCCCGCTGGTGGGTTCACTGTCAACAATACTTATCAGCTGATCGATTCAACGTCAAGAATTATGGAAGTTGGTTGGAGAACTCCGACGAGTAAATTTTAGCACATTTCTGGTGTTGCTATGTTTCCAATTTGAAATTTATCTTTTATATTTTAGGACCAAAAAAATAAAAATCATTTTACACAAAAATTTCATGAACCAACTTACTCACTTGATCTCGACTTTCTCGACGTTCAAAGTTTCTTTTTTTCTCCACTAGAAATCGCTAAAAATGCTTAAAGAATAATGATAGGTTACGCGTGTGCAGATACTTATTTGTTGATTTGCAAACAATGTGCAAATTTTTTGCTTATATTGATTTTTGTCAAGGCTTAGACGATTTAGTATAAAATTGGTGTCTGTGCTCAATATGAGCGAATCAAAAAATCTGAAAATGCATCAAACCAAAAATGATCTTTAATGTGCGAAAACTCGAATGATAATATCCTATTTCATCAATTTATAAATGAACTTTCTTTAAAATTACCAATATATTGATGTACACAAACGTTCTATGGTGCTTTTTATTTTATCTGTCAAAGCTTAAACACGATATCTTAATCCGTGTGGACACAGTGAACACCGAAAAAAAAGTTCATAACCGGGGACTAGTTTGGTCACGTGGTCACCGAAGAGCATGCCCTGAAGGGCATGTGATACTTAGCAAATTGTAGATTTTACCAGTTTTAGGTTTCCCCGGATTTTTTTCTAGAATAATGAATATTTTGTCTTAAAAATTTAGGAAATGATAGCGAACATGCTAACATACGTCCCCACACACTTTTTTGTGAATTAATTTAAAAAATTTTAATTTATCAAAATGTGATTAATATGCATAGCCCTTAGGAATTAGTGTCGATTTTTTTAGTGTCAGATCCCCCTGGCTTTTTTGCTAGCATAAGAAATATTTTGTCTTCAAAATCTGGGAAATGGTAGTGAAAATGCTAACGGACGTCTCCGTACACTTTTTTTGTGTTTTTTTTTTCAAACAAACTTTTGGCATTGCTAACAACGTGTGTGTACTAACCTTGTTTGCAGGTAATCAAAAAAGTTTATTTCGTAAATAATTTCCAAATTATCTGATAGCCAGAGATGAAAAACGACATAACCTCAAAATAATGCACATGCATAAAATTTTTATTTAGCACAATAATTTTTTTTGTTATTATCCCTCAAAAAAGTGTCCGGGGACGTCCGTTAGGGTAGGGCGGGGCGAGATATGAGCATAGGGGTTAAGACGAGTCACTTAATTTTCTCATAGGTTATAATTTATTTTGTAAATTTTTTTGCATTAGGAGCGGGAAAAACATTATCAAACTTCTTTTTTGAAAATTTTTCGCTTAATGTTGAGTCAATATGGAAAAAACGAAAGTAAAAATTTTAAGACCTGCATTATGCTATTTTGTATTTGTTTAGACGGTTCAAGAATCACGAAAAATCACACATTAGATGTTTTTCCAGTGGCTATTTAGATAGCTTATTTATTAGACCTTTAGTTTTCAACAGATTTATATTAACCTAACCTCAGTAGGTTGGGATGCAATGTTTCATATTATCAGATTGTGCACGGTGTTAATAATGGTGTAAACATATAAAAAAGTAATCTTGTCGACAAAAATTCTCAGAAAAAGTATAACAGCAGCACTGTTATAGGTATGATAAAATAATATGAGTTACTGTCAACCAGAAGATAGAGCACTGTTTTTCTGTGTGTATGCGTAAATAACTTTGTTTGAAAACTCGTAGAATGCTATAAAAATAAGAAAAACATTGTTGTGGTTTAAAAATACGGAAGAAGTTTTAAAAAACGGTTTAATACTTTAATATATATGAAATTCAGTGTCATGCAGTCATTTCAGTAGACCAGTATAGTATTTGGGAGTTTACGCATTGTAGAATTTCTCTTATACTTAGACAATGTACATGGCCAAGTCGAAAAATTGCTATGTTTATTCGTGTAGTACAATTATTTAAAGATATGTGGATATAATTCGTTTTTCTATTTGCTCTTTGTAATGTTAGTTACGGTAGAGGTTAGGATAAACGATTACATCATTTTAAATTTGAACACTTTAAATTTTCCGTTCAATTTTAGAAGGCTATGTGTTAGATATGTTTTTATTTAAAAATGCTCAAACTTAACAAGACTCTTATTTACAAATAATATATAATATGTCATTTAATTAAGTGACCCATCTCGCCCCATTGCCTGGCTTATCCCGCCCCAGGCATCAGGCGATATGAGCCAAGCGCACTTGTTCTTTATTTTCGTTTCTCATTCCGCATATACTTTTTTAGTATATATATATATATAACGCTTCACTTTCAAGCAATGAATTAGCAGATTTTAAATACTGACGTGAAAAGGACAGCTATGCTAATCTCACCTCACTCTACCCTATGATATTTCATAGCATCTCCGAATTCAGTTTTGAAAAATTTTCATTTTTGTGGAAAAAAGCCTGGAGATCTGTACCCGATTGACCACACGACGAAGTATCACATGCCCGTAACCCTCGCATTTAAATCTATAACCGCTAGGGCTCGCGGAATATTACTATGACTGTTGATACATCAACCAGAGACCTTGAGATTTGTGTGGGGTAGTAACTTTTAGTTTTAATTTTTGTTTGGCCGAGCTGAAACTGGGTCCGTTAAATGTGATAGCAGCAGTTCCTAGAGGTAGTGTAATATTACTTTGCAAATCGATATACCATATTAACTAGAGTCCTGAAAAGTTGTATGGGGTGATTCTTGTGATTAAAAATTTCCTTTGCTGTTTTAGGTGAAGACAGCTGCGACTATATTCGATAATTTTGATAAGGGTAGTTCATAGGGACTGCGAAATATTACTTTTACTGTAGGTATATCAAACAGAGACTTAGAGAGATTTGCAATTATGTTTGAAGATGCTTGGCAATTATTTTTAATTACATTTTTTCGGCGATCTTACACGGAGAAACTTTCTGTTATAAAATTTGATGGTATCATATTTATTTTTAAAATATGACAATACGACAATACGGCATTCTGTCTATGTTCATTGTACGAATTTCTAATTTTTCCCATAGAAAATAGGAAAAACTGGAATGGTCGAAAGAGCAAAATATAAATTAATTCGCATTCACTTCACGCACTATACATTTCACACATTAAACATACAATTAGATATTTGTATTTTATTCTAAGCTGAAAGAGAAAAAAACCTTGTTAGAAGAAATCAGCCCTGGCGGGAATTGAAAACGGGTCTCCGGGACTGCAGAACGGAGATATTTCCCTGTGATAAAACAAATTATAAGGTTTAGGAATTTTAACATCCTTATGAACTTGACCGCGTGTCCCAGGGGGAAATTTTCCACTGGGACAGTACCACGCCAGTACCGCCGGTCAGAGTTCGGTACTGGCGGGGTACTGTTAGAATACTGACAGTGCTACTAGGTTTATACCGGTAAAACCCCTAATTATAACAATGTTCTGTACTGACTTGCAGTATTTAGCCAGTACTGGGCTAGTACTTACATTTGGTACTGGTGCGGTACCCTCTGTTAGTACTGGACCAGTACTGGCTCAACCAATACTTCAAACTCGGCGAGGTACTGATCTGTAGTACTGGGCAAGCACTGAAGTTCACCTCTGGGCCACTAATGCAGATTAGTATTGGGCAGGTACTGGTCAGTCTCCAAGTGATAACGAAGGTATCCCAGGTAGAAATATACCACCGTCCCAGTACTGACCTAGTACCGCCTGTCGGAGTTCCAGTACTGGCTGGTTGTACCAGGCAAGTACTGTGCCAATACTTTATTGCAATGCTTTGCGATACTGACCTGTCAGTACTGGGGCAGTACTGGTAAGCCGTTGGCGTACGAAAATGGCGGAGTTAAGATCAAAAATGATAACAAGTTATTAATCGTTTTAAAGACCATCCATTTATAATCATACGACTGCATATCGTTCGAATATTACTTATAATTACAAAAATATAATTTTCAAACTATTTGTTTAATTTTAACTCTCAATATTTCTATACTCTAAAGATAAACAAAAAAGGTCTTAATAAAATAAATAATAATTGACTGCGAGTATTTTGTCAATACACGTTAATGGCCCTGGTTAGAATGAATGCATATATTACACTTTTACACATTAAATTACAAATAATATTTCTAACGCTACGGCGTCTCGAACCTACATCTATATACCTAAATTTACCGCCTAGCAGTCGGAAGTGCTAACTACTACGCTAATCCGACAAGTTGAAACTCTATGAAACAGCCATCCTCATAAGCTACACTTCAGAAATTTAAAACAACAATTTTTCAACAATTTTTTTTCGTTAATTTTTTGATACCTAAACGTTATCAAATAGATGTAAAATAAACTAACTGTTCACGGAAATATAAATAAAATAATTTTAAAATAAATTATTTAAATCGATTATAATTTTTCTTCGCATAATACTTTATTTTTTCTCGTTTTAGACCATTTTTGAAGTTCTCATAATAACATTTAATAAGCATTTCAAATTTGTATTTACGGAACTTACAAATTTTACCACGTTGCGCAACAATTTTTTTGATGACAATTTTCTTTAAACCTTTGTGTAACGTTTTGCTTTTCAGGTGTTTTAGACTATTCTACAACGATTAAGAGATACATCCAATGTAATTTTTTCTGAACATTCAACATTTTTCGTGAAGGTAGAACTTAGAATATTTTCCTTAAAAAAAGTAATAGAAAAAAAATGTTTTCACCTTAATTGTATAGTCAATTTCTCGACATTTCAAAACACCCTGACAACATTTATAGACGTGTTTTTTTTAGTCTATTTTTGTACTACTGGTATAGTACCGCCCCGACCGTGCAGCCAACGTTCTGCCATACTGGGCGAACAACCGGCTGCCTCTACTGGTGGGCAGTACTGGTCAAGTACTGCGCTGGTTGTGAACTCAGGCGCACTACCGACATTTCCATCTGGGAACATGAGTAATTGTTCTGTTTTGAACATTCAAATTAAAAATACAATTTTTCGTTAAAAAAAAACATTGTTTGAATTTTAATTTTAAATACAATTAGTGACAATTACAAAAAATACGCCAATCGCTGGCGAAACGCCCGTACCAGTATTTCACTGGATATGTATACCCCTCCTAAGCCAGCACACTAGTTTAATGCCGACCGTTGGCTGGACTCTTGCGCCAGTAGTAGACACAGTATCACGCCAACCATTGGATGTACTCTTATCGCGGTTTTCAATCAGCACTTGAAGTTACTTTGTGGCCAGAACTACGCAAATCGCTGGCGAAATACCGATGCCGGTATTTAGCCAGTAATAAATATTAATCTTAAGCCAGTGTATATTGCTGTGTCGTGGTATATTGCTGTGGAGATAAACGTATTAACTGGAGTCTTGGAAAGTTGTATGTGTTGATTATTTTTTATTTTTAATATTTTTTAGCGATTTGATTGATGAAAGGTAAGACTTGCTTCGTTAAATTTGATAGAAGTTGTTGAATTTACTGTGAAGGTGGATATATCTACTAGAGACTTGGAAAACTGCGTGTCGCAATTATTATTCATTTGAAATATCTCTGACTGTTTTAATTGACGGAAGGTGAGACTTGGTTCGTTAAATGTAATAGAAATAGTTCCTAGAGGTCGTGGTATATTGTAGTGGATGTAGATATATTAACTGGAGTATTATAAAGTTGTCAGCGGTGATTTTTTTAGTTGAAATCACAGTATTATTCCACAACACCTCCGAACTGTTCCTATCAAATTAAATTAAATTTAATAGGAGCAGTTCTGGGAGATGTGGAATAATACTGTGAGGGTAAATATATCTGCCGGAGACTTGGAAAGCTGTGTCTGTTGATTATTTTTCATTTGTTATACTTTTTACCATTTTACTTCATGAGAGGCGATACTTGGTTCGTTAAAGGGGTAGGGTAGGTTAACATTAAAAAAAGCATTGATTTTTCGTCAATTTTGATTGAAAAAACTTTTATTTATATGACCACATTTGTTATGGCATTCGATAGAAACATATTTCAGCTTCCCTCAATAATTTTTTCATGTAAAAATATAAACAATTTATCGAGTTACAGTCAATCACCGGAGAGTCGAAGAAAAAAAGGCGCAACACGGGACCCCTGATGCCACAGCACTAGACTACCTTAATTTGAAAAGTTGAACCGCAATTTTTAATAGACAGTTGTAGAAAAGTAAAGAACGATCGTAAAGTTAAAAATAATAATTTGTTACAAAATGGCGGAGCTTGAAAGTCAAAATTTGATGTTTTGGGTAAAAAAGCTCGTTTTTTGTCTGATATAAAAAAGAATAAGAATATAAAAAAAAGATCGTTCAATCCTCGTGGAATAATATATAGAATAACTGGATCAAATTTGGTAACAATCGGATAAACCGGTTTTGAGAAATCGCAGGCCCCGTTTTAAAAACGTGATTTCGAGAAAAACCCTTTCGGTCTTTACCCGGTTTTACACGGTTTTTATCTGGTCTTAAATTTAATTTTTTGTGAGATCTATCTGAGTCTATCAGGCCCTTATCCGGGAAATGGTAATAAAAAATGAGTTGTTTAAATATTCTACCTGCGCCTACCCGGCTTTTATCTAGTCAATGGAAACAAAATGAAAATAATAATCATATAAAATCAGATTTCTACCCGAATCCTATCCGATCTCTATATGGCAATCAACGCTTGTGAATCGGGTTATGATGAAAGTGTACCGGTTACCTTGTGCTACTCGGTTCCTATCTGGCATATGGAACCAAAAATTAAAATCGGGTTATACTTTTCCACCTGGTTACTATCCGGTCTCTCTAAGGAATATGTCACTTGTAAATTTTTAAGTTAAAGTGTACCGGCTTCGGGTTCTACTCGGTTCCTATTTGGCAAATGGAACCAGAAATTAAAATACCCAGTCGGACCAATTCGAATTGCGGTGACTTTCACAAAAAATTCAGTACTGCGCCAATATGAGTTAGCCGCTACTGACTTGCCATTACTAGCGCAGTAATGGCTATCATGAATATTTAGTACTGAACCAGTACTGGGAAGATAGTGCTCCGCCAGTACTGGATAATAGTACTACGTAAGTACTGGTCAGCTGATAATGGCTTGTAATTACTGGCACAGTAATGACTATCGTGAATATTTAGTACTGCGCTAGCACTGGAAAAACAGTAATGCGGCAGGACTGGGTAACAATACTACGCCAGTGCTGGCGCAGTAATGGCCATCATGAATATTTATTACTGAGCCAGCATTGGAAAGAAAGTACTGCGCCAGAACTGGGTAATAGTACTAATCCAGTACTGTATAGCCACTACAGGCTAGTACTCATTAGCCGCTACTTGCTTGTCATTACTGGCGCAGTAATGGCTATCATGAATATGTAGAACTGCGCGAGTACTGGGAAGACAGTATAAAAAAATATTATTACTGTGAAATTTTAGTCAATTCATATAATAATGATATTATATGTTTAATAATTTGAAATAAAAACTAATATTCATTATTTATTTATTTCCTAATGTATTTCCATCTTGAATTGAATTTAAATTTTCGCGCGCTTTGTACATAATCGCCAGAAGTTGGTACGATCTAAATGGCTACCAACGGCTACCAACATCAACTGAAGCCTCGGCTGAAATAACGTTGTATCAACACATTTTTTGTCTCGATGGAGTTCTATGTATATCAGCTTTTCTTTTTACTGTTTCTTTATTCCACGGAAGCGCGGTGATGGACAATTCGAAAATTGAATGGGGAAATAAATGTGAAAATAGTCGAGGTTATACACTTCGAAAATGTACCTAAGTCTAACATTGTAGTTTTTTTTGAACCAAGATAAAAAAGAAAATTAAATTTATTAGAATTGCACGCAGGAAAGAGTAAATAGGCTAGAGAGGCTGGATTATAATATCGAGAACCGGTAATATCAAATATAATATTCAAAAATAATACAAGAAATTGAAAATTTAATTGAAATTTGTCGAATTTAATTTTAAAAGTTTTGTTCGACACTCTTATAAGCGAATGTAATCTTATATTCTTATCTCTCAAAAATTGTAAATTAGATTTTGAGATAGATGCAAAATAAATGGAAATAAATAACCACGAGAGAAATAGTTAAAATGAAAACTCATAATACATAGAAGTCTATGGAAACAAAATATGTGTTCATACAACGTTATTTCAGCCGACGCTTCAACTTAACGTAGTTTTACTCGGCATCGTGAAACGTTTTGATTGTTCTTGCGGAAAAAGTGCAGTTTTTCGCGAACAGTTCCGATTGATGAGCAGCAATTCAAAGTAAGTTCAGGATTCTATCGTAAATAAGTTATTTTTTTATATCTTCAAGCTGCATTGTTACAAAAAATGCACTCATTTTTGTCATAAATTCAACTATTACGATTGATGCACGTGATAAAAGAAATATAAAGACAATGTTGTAGGTTTTCCTCATTTTATATTCCTCAATTTCTTCCACGTGTACAACGCCGAAATGCAACATTTCGGAAAATTTGGACTCTGATTCCATTTGCTCTTTAGAACAATCAGAGGAAACTGGAAGCGGGGAAGAAAATATTACTACTGATCAGATCTCTAATCCGCCATTGTGGGCGCAGTAATGATTGACAGTTCTGTGCCCGTATTCCATCATCACTTATTGCCAGTACCGTGCCCGTATTCCGCCAGTATAGGTGCAGTACCGATTACTATTATCGTGCCCGCATTTCACCAGTATGGGCGCAGTACTAATTGCTAATACCGTGTCCGTATTCCGCCAGTATAGGCGCAGTACTGATTTTTAGTACGGTTCAAGTACTGTTTAGACAGTAATGGCATGACCATATGAGCTGAGTACTGCCAGGCAGTACTCAGCCAGTGCTGGCAATCCAGTAATGGTAGAGCGTTATCATCCAGTACGGGCATCAGTACGAGCGCCCGTACTTATCGTTAGTACCGCGCCTGTATTCGCCTGCACGCGCACAGTACTGCGCCCGTTGTTAAAGTCTGATTGGGTAAGGATATGCTTTTCTACCCGGTTCCTATCCACTCTCTCTAACCCAATCAGACTTTAACAACGAGCGCAGTACTGTGCCCGTACTGGATGATAACGCTTTACCATTACTGGCTTGCCAGCACTGGCTGAGTACTGCCTGGCAGTACTGAGCTCACATGGTCATGCCCTTACTGGATAACCAGTACTTGCACCGTACTAAAAATCAGTACTTCGCCTATACTGGCGGAATACGGACACAGTATTAGCAATTAGTACTGTGCCCGTACTGGTGAAATGCGGGCACGATACGAGCAATAGGTACTGCATCTATACTGGCGTAATACGGGCACGGTAGTGGCAATAAGTGATGATGCAATAAGGGCACAGTACTGGGAATCAGTACTGCGCCCACAATAGCGGATTAGAGATTTGATCAGTAGCAATATTTTCATCCGCGCTTCCAGTTTCCTCTGATTGTTCCAAAGAGCAAATGGAATCAGAGTCCAAATTATCCGAAATGCCGCATTCCGGCGTTCTACACGTGGAAGAAAATGAGGAATATAAAATGAGGAAAGCTACAATATTGTAGGTTAGATTTCTTTTATCACGTGCATCAATCGTAGTGGTTGAATTTCTAACGAAAATAAGTGCATTTTTTGTAAAAATGCAGATTGAAGATATAAAAAAAATCACTATTTTAGTCTGAACTTAACTTGAATTACTGCTCATAAATCGCAGCAGTTCGCGAAAAAATGCAACTTTTTCCGCGAGAACAATCAAAACGTTTTACGATGCCGAGTAAAACCACTTTGAGTTGATGTTGTTAGCCGTTGGTTGCCATTTAGATCGTATTAACTTCTGGCAATCATGTACAAAACGCGCGAAAATGTAAATTCAATTCAAGATGGAAATACATTAGGAAATAAATAAATCATAAATATTAGTTTTCATTGCAAATTATTAAACATATAATATCATTATTTTAGGAATTGACCAAAATTTCACTGTAATCATATTTTCTAATACTGTCTTCCCAGTACTCGCGCAGTTCTAAATATTCATGATAGCCATTACTGCGCCAGTAATGGTAAGCAAGTAGCGGCTAATCAGTACTGGCGTAATACTACCCTCCATTACTGGCGCAGTACTATCTTTTTAGTACTGAAACAGTACTAAATACTCATGATATCCATTACTGCACCAGCTATTTGCAAGCCTGTAGTGGCTATACAATACTGGATTAGTTCTATTACCCAGTTTAGGCGCAGTGCTTTCTTTCCAATGCTGGCTCAGTAATAAATATTCATGATGGCCATTACTGCGCCAGCGCTGGCGTAGTATTGTTACGCAATACTGGCGTAGTATTGTTACGCAATACTGGCGTAGTATTGTTACGCAATACTGGCGCAGAACTGTTTTTCCAGTGCTGGCGCAGTACTAAATATTCATGATAGTCATTACTGCGCTAGTAATTGCAAGCCATTATCAGCTGACCAGTACTGGCGTAGTACTGTTACCTAGTACTGGCGGAGTACTATCCTCCCAGCACTGGCTCAGTACTAAATATTCATGATAGCCATTACTGCTCCATTAATGGAAAGTGAATAGAGGCTAACCCACATTGGCGCAGTACTGAATTTTTTGTGAACTTCGCCACAATACGGATTGGTCCGACTGGTAAGGTACCTGGCCACTTGTGAATTATTAATTTCGATCGCAAATCATCCCAGGTAGATATACACCACCGGTCCAGTGCTGCCTCAGCACGGCCTGCCGGAGTTCCAGTACTAGCTGGCTGTACCGAGCCAGTACTGTGCTAGTACTGCCTTGTAAGGATTGGCGGTACTGGCGTGCCAGCACTGGCACAGTACTGAATGCTAGTACTGGGACAGTACTGGTAAACCGCTGGCGTACGAAAATGCCGGAGTTAATTTTAAAAATGATAAAAAATTATTTAATTGTTTTAAATACCATACATTCCTCATCATACGACTGCATATCGTCCAAATATTATTTATAATTACAAAAATACATTTTTCAAATTAGTTGCTTAATTTTAACATCCACTATTTCTATAATCTAAAG
>NC_046660.1:133132100-133136166 GCF_010883055.1 Belonocnema kinseyi
AAATCTATCGCCTAGCGGTCGGGAGTGTTAACCACTGCGCTAAACCGACAAGTTAAAACTTGGTGGAAAAGCCATCCTCATAAGCTTCAGTTCAGAAACGTTGAAGTAACAAAGGACCCCGCACTAAATGTATGGGAAAATGGCTTTCGGTGGATTTTGTTGAAACTTTGTAATTCTTAAGGTTATAAGTGCCGGATGAAATGTCCGTAAAAAAAAATCCAAAAAAATGGGCAGTTTTAGCGGTATGCGGCGGTAAGCGCTCAAGATCAGTGAATAAAAGGAATTACAATAGATTTTGTTACAAAAGCGATGTCAACACAGAAATCACGGCTCAGATCGTGGTCTGTCATATTTTCGCCTACACCGTTGACTCATATAGCGCGCTTATCAAAACGATCAAACGCTAAGCGCCCAAAATTTTAACTTGACTAATTCATCACTTTTTTAAAGGCAGAAATGGTACCCAAAGTAACATTAGTAACTAGTGCGTACATTCCAATAATTACATTGTACTGTTCTCAAGAGTGCCTAACGCTAAGCGCTCATGATCAGGGAATAGAAAGAATTACAATAGATTTAGTTACAAAAGCGATGTCAACATAGAAATCACGGTTCAGATCGTGGTCTGTCATATTTTCGCCTACACCGTTGACTCATATAGCGTGCTTCTCAATACGATCAAATGCTAAGCGCCCAAGATATTAACTTGACTAATTAATCACTTCTTTAAAGGCAGAAATGGTACCCAAAGTAACATTAGTAACTAATGCGCATATTCCGTAATAACAGTGTACCCTTCGCAAGCGGGCCGAACGCTAAGCACCCATGATCAGCGAATAGAACCAATCCCAGTAGCTTTTGCGAAATATTAATCTATTTCTGGCAAGTTCAAATCTTGGGCGCTTAGCGTTTGATCGTTTGATCGTTTCTCTTGAGAACAGTACAATGTAATTATCGGTATGTTCACAATAGTTACTAATATTACTTTGGGTAACATTTCTGCCTCTAAAGAAGCGATTAATTAGTCAAGTTAAAATCTTGGGCGCTTAGTGTTTGATCGGTTTGAGAAGCGCGCTATATGAGTCAACGGTGTAGGCGAAAATATGAAAAACCACGATCTAAACCGTGATTTCTATGTTGACATCACTTTTGTAACAAAATCTGTTGTAATTCGTTTTATTCACTGATCTTGAGCGCTTAGCACCACATAGCACTAAAACTGTCCATTTTTTTGGATTTTTTTAATGGATATTTCATCCGGCACTTATAACCTTAAAAATTACAAACTTTCAGCTAAATCCACCGAAAGCCATTTCCCCATACATTCAGTGCGGGGTCCTTTTGAGCTCTCTTTTTCTAATTATTTATTATTATATGATGTTATGTAAATGTAAAATACACGAACACCTAACAGGAATATCAATAAAAATAATTATTAAGTAAATAATTTAAATCGACCACAATTTTTCTTCGTGTAATATTTTATTTTTTCGCGTTTTAGATCATTTTAAAAGTTCTGATAATAACATTTAATAAGCATTTAAAATTTGTATCAACGGAATTACAAATTTGACCACGTTGCGCAACAATTTTTTTTTAACAATTTTCTTTGAACCTTCGTGTAACGTTTTGCTGTTTAGGTGTTTCAGAATATTCTACAACGATTAAGACATACATCGATATGCGCACCCAAGAGGAGCCAAAAATAGCCCAAAATTCTGATACGCTTACTTTTAGTTTAAGTGCATATTTTAATTTAGTGGTAGTTTTTCGGAGATAGAGTTTATTTTTTGAAAATTAATTTTTTCTTGTTTGAAGGACTCAAAAAAGCCCAAAATTCTAAAGCTGTTGATTTTTTCAAATTCTATATCCACCAGAATGTCCGCTTTTTTTAAATAATAAAAAAGCCTGAAAATCGGCATTGATGCCAAAGAAGAGCCCAAAAAAGCCAAAAATTCGGATAAGCTTACATTTAATTTGAGTACATATTTTATTCTAATAGTAGTTTTTAAAAGTAGTTTTTAAGAGCCTAAAGAAGCCCAAAATTCTAGCGTGGTTATTTTTTCTTTAGTTCTTTAAATTTTATGTAGTGGAAGTGCTGGCTGCCAGCACATCGACCTGCGTTACAATTGTTCGCTACACGAGTACGCTAAAGTTCTTTTCTAATTTCATATAGGAGTCATATTTATATAAAGTGCCTGAAACAAAGTCTAAGAATTCAGTAGAAACTTTTGATATTTTACTCAGCATTATTGTATGAGTTATGAATATTAATATTGTAAATTATTATATAATTAATTTTTAACTTATTTGTAAATAGGGGGTTAACATACGGGGTAAACACAGTTTGAATAAAAATGTGTATATAATGGGAAATTATTTGAATAATCACATTATTTATTGAATTCCTTTATTTTATTAAATGATTATAATGAGGCATAACTAATTTATTCAATTAATCAAAAGTGACTGATTTAATCAATGAATATTATAATTTATATCTGTGAAGGTCAGCCCCTTAAATGATCTGATTCGAAAAGTCATTTTCAACTGATTTGTCGGTCATTGAATCAGCACTGTCTGAATTAGTCAAAGTTGACTGGCAATCAGTCACTATTTTTTTGAAGCCCTTTTTAAAGTACTTAAGACGAAAAAATCAATTAGCGGTTAAACGTACGTGATACTATAAACCTTTAAGATTAAACTTTGTTCACTTTTATGGCCTTGTGACCGGCATATACTTTCAGCTTATTAAAACGAACATTTTCAGAGACTTTAATTGATGTGCATACACTTTTCTCAACAAGAAACTAGATTTTGCAATCTCTTGAAAACATTAATGCGCCAACTTTGAAGACTGCGCAATTTGCTTTGACCACATATTTTGCCTGCAAACGTGCCTTTATCCCAAACATGAACATTACATGCTGGCATACATCGTCTTCATTTTAAAATTTTGTGGTGACAAAATTTGCTTAAAGAGAATATGTTTTCATTTTATTTGGTAATGCGTTAATATTTTCAGATTTTTGTTATCATGGTTGAGTGTTATCCCTGTAAAAAAATTAAATGCAAGGTTTTAGAGGTTTGTACTTTTGTACGTACTAATACATCTATCATTATTTTAACATAAGTCCCTATTCCTGAATTTTGATTATCTAAGCATATTAAAGATAATAGAAAATACGAATTTGAATCTAATATGAAGATTACAGCGATATTAAAAAAATGGTCTACTTTAAATTCATGAAGCTCTTCAAATAACCTGTAACTGTTGACCGACTTTTGTATTTCTCAATGTAAACATAAAAATCACAAGCAGCTATTACACTTACACGGAGTCTTATTTTTAATTACCCTTTCATAACTCACCGGAAAAAATAATAAAACTCTAATATTAAAAAAAAGGATATTGAAAAGATATATAATATATTCCTATACTTCCTAAAAATGCGGTAAAAATTCTTGATATAGGAGAAATTCAAATTCTAGATCACACAACTAAGAATTTGAGTTGTCTAAAAGCATTTCAGTTTCTTTTTAAATAATTTAATAAAGCAAAAACAAAAAAAAAGAAATAATAATAAGATATTTTTTCTCATTCCCCAATTCCTCTTTATCATATTATTCCCGTGACCATCAAAATACACCCTTATACCATCATAACTATTATTCTATCAAGTTGCAAATAAGACTAGACCCTGATATTTAAAATAATTTTTCCCCTTTTTAAATTAAGTTTAATATTATCTAATTTCATGTAATAGTGAGGTACATTTTTTAAAGTATTCTTTTACTCCAAATGCTTTACCACCACTATTATGAGAAATAATAAAGCCTAGATAGAACCATAAAGGATGAAAAGTTGCGCGAATTCACAAGTGAATATGCAAACATTCGTTACACTTTTCAGATTGACTTATGAGTCGATGTCTTTCTTTACTGTTAAACTGAATTTACAACCGTGTTGTATGTCAAACGACAAAAATGAGAACCTCAAGAGCCAACAATCTGTTCACACGATTTCACTCAGAATTTTCCTTGAGGAATTTCTGAGTGAAGTTCT
>NC_046660.1:133136266-133140457 GCF_010883055.1 Belonocnema kinseyi
CCCCCCCCCCTCGCACTGTTCCTTCCATCCCACTACAATCACATATAATATCGGGGTGGAAAACAACCGACGCTTCTTTTTGGTTGCCGTCGAGCATAAAAGCTTTTGTGACTAGATTACATATTGTTGTGGTGTAAATAAGCTCATTGCAAGTAGAGTAAATTAGTTTCCAAAAATATTTTTAGTCTGATTTTTCATTAATATATTATAATAGTCCATGAAATTACTGTTTTCAATGTCGTCCAACTCATTTAGAAGAGACTGTCCAACCTCGTGAACGTGAGCGTTCTCTTTCTGATACGCTATTCAAAGTTTCGCGCACCGGGAGCGGACCTACAGATAATAAAACATCTTACATTCAAGTTCATTTGATAAAAATCTGAGAAATCATAGTTTGAAAGAAAAAATGGGGTGCCAATCATGGTGAAATTTCATCTGCCTCCCTTTCATTAGAAAGGAAAGACAATAAACAATTTGGCATTCACAGAGATTTTCCGATTTCTCAGTCCGTAAATGGACGCCAGTGGAATTAGAAAATTCTCTTTAAAAATACAGAAGATCGCGAAAAAACTTGGATAGATTATGGACACTCCTGATTAGACCTGCGGCAGGAAAAAACTACGCGGATATACTAAAATTGGTTCGCAGTAGTGTTAATCTTGAGGCAATGGATATCAATGTTAAGAGCATCCGTGAGATAAGGTCAGGAGATGTCCTGGTCGAAATGGATACTTTGGTTGATGCCAAGGCTAAGTTCAGCGAGGCCCTGTCAAAGGCTGTGGGCGAAGGTAGACATATACGACAACTTATGCCGAGAGCGAGGCTGGAATTTGCAGATCTAGACTCAGCAACTGATGACGAAGAGGTCAAGGACGCCATAGAAAAGGTCCTCAAGTCCGAAAAATATAGGGATCAGAAAATTAATCTATCTAGACCAAGCACTTGGGGAACAAGGATAGCGTTTATGGAGTGCGATGAAACCATTGTAAAGAAATTGGAATAGACAGGCCACATTCGGATTTGGTGGCTTAGCTGTCGTGTACGGCGCGACGCCGGGTGATAACCACTCGGTGCTTTCGCTGTCATGGCCTCGGCCATATAGCGGTCTCGCGCAAAGCGAAAGACAGAAGAAAAACTTGCTGAAAGTACGGTAAGGAGGGACCCCTCTTTCAGACCTGTGCTGAAAAACCGCATTGTCACCTGTGCGCTGAGCGTATAGGTAACACTGCAAAATACAGATAATATACCGGGATCCTCCAGGTGCACGGTATATAAGGAATAATGTCGTGATGTACAGTGATGGCGGTTATTGTACAGGACAATCTTGGGAGGAGTAAACTTGACAGCGACTTGCTAACCCGGATTGCGGTAGAGCACAAGGCAGACTTACTCCTTATATCCGAACAATACTGCGGTATGGGTGGGCGTAATTGGTACCCGGATAAAACTGGCACTGCAGCAATATGAGTAAAAAATGCATTTATGCTCCTAGTAGCTGATGCATACAAGGGTGACGGCTACGTTTGGGTTAGGAGTGGTAATACCACCTACGTTAGCGTATACCTTTCGCCCAATGAAGGAATTAATCAGTTCGCCAGAAAATTGAAGGCATTGGATGATAACATTTATGAGCTGGATGGTGATTTTATCATAGCTGGAGACTTTTGTGCGAAGGCAACGGACTGGGGCATGGCGTGGACATGCAGCAGACGTAGCACGGTACAAGAGATTGTGGCTAAACTGGAACTCACTATACTCAACACGGGTATGGCTCCAACATTCAGATGTAGTGGCTGTCGTGGTACCATTAGTACATAAAGTACTGAGTGGGGTCAAACTCTGGAGAAAGTGGAACCCATGCTGTTTTTATGAGGCCACAATGTTGGAATGTGTCAAAGCTCAGTTGTCCGAAGGTGCTTGGTACACTGTACAGTGTGGCTTTACTAACTAATGAAGCTGTTCGCCCAAAATAGGTTACACGAAAAACGGAAAAATACCTGGTTGAGCAGCCTATGTGTTTGGTCAGAAAAGGATGTTACATGTCCATGCCTAAAAGATCAAAACATCGGCAAACCGAAGTCAACTACTGATGGAACGATAAAACTGCCGATCTTTCTCTTAAATGAGCTTTCAATAACCAGCTTAAACGGGCCTGGAGAGACTCTTAAAAGACAAGCTATTAACAAAATTAAAAATCTTATGAGTGGATCAGGTTATATATTCGCGGCAAGAAATTTAAACACATAGTTGAATAGTGACATTTCAGTCATAGAATTCGTTATCCTTGGTCATGGCGAAGAATACATCGATCTCCCACACACGATGCTCAGTTTTAAAGTCATGTTGCACCAGTAAACAATCTACTTTACTCAATGTTCAATCAGCTGGACGTGTATTTCGATCAAAAACTTTTATCTTCACCAAGGAGTGCTTATGCATACTGTGCATACATCGAAACCTCACCTAATTATGGACTAGCCGTGAAACCTAGAAGAGTAATCATCGGATTTGCGGGAAATAGAGCATTTATCGGTAATAAGGAACTCAGCTTATTTAATTAAAAAAAATATCAAATCAATTCTTATCTCTTGACGTTGATGGTATGACATATCCCTCTAAAGCATTGAACCATATTTTACGAAATATGTTCTATGTGTTGACGCTTATCACACGCTATTTTCTGGAACTGGTATTCATTTTCCAAATGAGGGTAATGATGTTGCTTGTTATGATTGCGGTAATAGTAAGCCTTCTTAGCCTTTTCCAACTTTTTTCTTTTGACCTCACACCTGACCTATCTGCAAATTTTTATTCTGACTAAAACTTTGTAAAACATGGTAGTCTTCGTATTGAGATAAGATTCGAGGAAGCATTTGTCAGGACGATAAAATGCATTGTTTACGGTGAATATGATAAAGCTTTAGAAATAGGCACGTCCAGGCAAGTTATTGTTGACTTTGGTGGATAAAATCTGACGTCCAGTTCTTAGAACCTGTGATCATAAATCATTCTGCTCTTTGCAATATCTGTTTAGATGAGCAGCATCATTCCTAAGCAAACAAACGAGTTGTAACCAGGGGTCATTGCACCCGAATCTTTCGCGTTGATTAACTGTCTCGTACTAGTCTCTCGTTCCATCTCAATACTAGATGCTTTCTCGTAAACTCTACCATTACATAAACTTTCATACCATGAAGAGGATATGGATTACGCTGTACATAATAATCAAGCATTTCGAAGTCTCTACAATCAGTTTATCGCCAAAGAATCGAGTGGTTCGAGGGAGACGTTTCAGTAAAGCATTTGCACTCAAACCTCAAAAAAGTCACACGTGGGCGGGAGAAAGCTAAACTTTTGCAAAATAGTATGTGTAGACAAATTGTCAATTTAGAGGAATAAGCATGTCCTGCTTTCAAAAATTTACATATCATTAATGAGTACTTTTTCCATCGTGGTGTAGAAAAGGGTAAAATCTTCACATGCGGTCTGAACAATGCTTTTAAACTAAAAAATTTATTGCAGAATCAGGGAAGCGAAGAAGTTATGGTTCGCAATATACCCAACCGTAATGAGAGCTTGTCTTCAATGAACAAAATCAAAACTTTAACAATCAGTAAAGCTTCACTAGATTCTGTGACATTGAGAATAGGGCTGTGGACAGAATTAAGAGAACAGTCGAGAAACTCAATGAGCAATCTACATTAAGTGAAGTAAATAAGTTATTACCGAATTTACTAGTGCTTACAAATCCAGGCAAAAAGGATGAACAGTGCATATTCTACAATTAATTCGGACTATACCAGCGTGTACGAGTAGGGTGTTTCCGGCGGATCAAATTCAGAAAATCTGGATGAGACCGGCCTTTATAGTTGCAAATACACATGGAGTAAAGAAACCTGGATCTCACTGATTTTCCATGCACGTGAGTAAAAATGATCGAGGAACTTACTTTGACAGCTGCTATGGATTGCCGCTTCTTATCCCTCATCATCTTTATCGTCTGCGGGAAAATTGCTATTCTTTGTGCGAGTTTAACTGAATTTTTACGGCTAATTTATTAGCAAATAATCGCATTGTCGTGGATTTTCACAAAACACTATCAAATAAATGTAACATAAAGTCTAGCGATTGGCGACAACTAAAATACGTGCTTTATGGCGGGTATTGTTATCGTGGGCCAAATAATATCCA
>NC_046660.1:133140557-133150320 GCF_010883055.1 Belonocnema kinseyi
CTTAGTTTAAAATATATAATTAACCATGCACGTGTTTGGGTGTGTGTGTGTAATAGTTAAATTTGAATGTTTACTTTTAAGCAGGAACGTTGATGTAGAATTTGATTGAATCCAAGAATAATTTAACAAAAAAGGAAGAATTAAGACGAAATGGAGTAAATGAAGTAAATGAGAAACGCAAAATGAGAAATTAATAATATTAGCATGCTGTTTTTCATTCCTTGTTTCTCATTAACTTCATTTTTCCTTTTTTTCAGTGAAAAGAAATAAATAGAGGAAGATGTAATAGGTAAATTTGAATTTTTATTTTCTAATCAGGTTAAAGTTATCTTTGCAGTTAGTTTAAAAGAAATAAATTTTTTTTTAAATTTTCTTTTCGGAAAAATTAAGTAAAATAGTACACGGATAACAAATAGAAAAATGCCATACAAATCAGACAAATTCAAAATTGTTGTCATCCTGTGTACACGATATTACAAATAGTAAACATTGTTTGTTTGACTCAAGGTCTCTCAAAACGTGGCAATTTATTGAAAACTGACATTGTAAAATTTTACATAAAACCAATACCTTCTTGTCAGGATGAGAATGTAAAAATTGTTATCAATTGCAACTTATTATGTCTATTTTCCATGAATTTAATTTGTTTCTTTTCAATCTAGCGAATTTATATAATTTAGGCGAAATATGTTGTGAAATATAATGTTATTACAGCTAGTGTTCTTTTTCCAAAAATCTAATTTTTTATTTTAGATATATTTCTGTAAAAAGAGCTTATAACAAATTTCTAGATGTTTTTTGGTTGAATAACTTTGGTAGTTTTGTGTTTTTCGTCTCTTGTGTCGTTTTTTCAAAAAACGATTCAAAATAAATCTACGCATCCAAATAAAAATTATCAATAACAAATGTGTAGATTCTTTTTATGTGAACAACCTTTGTTTCTTGATTTCTTTTCGTCTCTTATGTCGTTTTTCAGAAAATTAAATTTTTTCCTTAGTATTTTTTGCGACTTCGACTTTTCGAAAAAATTCAAACATTTGTTATGATAACATTTTAAGGCTTCCCAAAAGAAACATTTTCCTGCTCTTGACTTTATTTCATGTCGGGCTTTGCCTGGCTTAAAATGTTTATTTTTGTTTGTTTTTCAGGATTTTGAAAATACTATAACTCTGATAATTTTCATTTTATGAAAAAAAGTCATGAGGATAAATTTTTCGTGTTTCTGAGTACGATAGAAAACCGTTCAAAGAATTTCTAAATTTCGAAAAAGATGATCTTAACATTTTTGTTGTGCGATCTATATTTGATTTTTCAAATTTTCAAAAAAATTCAACAAATTGTTATGATAAAATGTTAAGGCTTAAAAAAAACATTTTTTTTCACTTTCTTCCATATCGTGCGTTGTTTGGGATAAAATATCAATTTTCGTTTTTTTTATTTTGAAAATACTATAATTTTGATCATTTTTATGTTATCGAAAAAATTAATTAGAATAAATTGTTGTTGTCTCTGAGTACTATGGATAGCCATAAATCGAATTTTCAAATTTCGAAAAAGAAATGATCTTAATATTTAACTTAACGAAAGTTAACATAACTTTAACATAACTTAAGTGAAACTTACTTAAGTAAATATTCAAAACATACAGAAAGTATGCGAAACTTGAGTTTTGTAACGAATAGCATTTCAAACATACAGAAACAATCTTAAACGAAACTTTCATAATAAATGACATTCCAAATATACAAACTAAAATTCCAAACTAGAATGAAATTGAAAGCACATCTTACTTCTTTGAGAGAGTGGAAAACGTATGGTTGCTTTTAATTGAGTTTACAAACGTCTTCACAGCTTTTTCCAAAAATTCATTCGAATTTTGATGTTTCTGCAGATCAAATGACAGCTTGCCTTTTAAAATGGCTGTTAAGTGTACTGCTGTCGATTTGATGTACTGTGTTATACAACAGTAGAAAAATGCATACAACACTTTTTCATTGTGAGTACGACAAGTTACGCGATCAATTCCGACCTCACGTCGAAGTGATAGATGCGCAACTTGCCTAACTCCCAGTGATGTGTAGATGCTCCTCATCATTCTTCGTAGAATGCTTTTCACATCCGTATGCATTTCATCAAGTCGCGAAGTGACCCTGCCATCCACGTGTGAGCTCCCTGAGCAACTTGTAGCACATGGAAGACAAGAAGTTACTTCTGGAATTTTCTTTCTAAGTTCTCGCAGAAGGGTCTGTGTATCAGTAGAAATTTTACTCTTCTGAGGAATAGGATCTCTTTTTTAAGAGCGAATCTTGTGTTGTATGGGTGGGAGGGGGCAAGAAGGAAGTGTGTGATGATCATTTTCTAATGTGTGAACGTTAAAGAAGCACCGCCACGTTTTCAGAAATGCTCCCTCGTCATCAATGCAGTTAGAAACCATACGAGTGGGAGCGGGTCGCGGATTTGCGAGAAGAAGTTCTCGAGAGGATCCTGATTTATGTAGGCAGTTTTCAAGCTTTTGAAGCCAAGAGCTATCAATTTATTCGAGAGGAGTTCGAATCCACGAAGAGTTAGCTTCAGATTGATTTGGGGATTGTCTGGAAACAGGTACTTTAGTCTCGGGATCAACAAACCTTATGAGAGAAATTTCCTGATACGCTTCTTTAAAAAACTGCAGATGGAAACTAGAGTCTGTAAGCAACGGGCGATACACGCTGCGTGGATATCTTCGAACCTTGCCGTTAAAAGAGACGGTGATCTTATTGCCGAAGATTAAGAACCAAGCTGTGTTCTTACCTTCCGTCCGTAATGCCAGATTTCCAAGAGCAGTACAACGTCCTACAAGTAAATAACGAAAAACATATTTACGTTATTTGAAAAAATGTTAATTTTTGTTAAAGCTTTTGAAATTTTGCTGTAAATATTTTTAAATTATTCAAAATCTTTTAAAATCGTTTAGAACTTTTCAAATCTCTATAAATTGTTGAAATGATTAAAAATTCTGGTAAAATATTTTAAAAAGATTTTGATATATTTTTTAATCTTTGTGAAACCTTTTGAATCTTTTTTTAATCTTTAAAATTGTTGATACCTTTCAAATTCTGAAATCTTTAAAAATATTTATAAACCGTTGTTAAAATTTGTGAAATATATTGAAATCTTCGAAATTATAAAAAATCTTTGGAAATATTTATAAATTGTCGGAAATACTTTTAAATTATTTGAATTTTTTGTGTTGCAAATTACTGTCAGAGTTTAAAAAGCAGTACAACGTCAAATAAGTAAATAACGAAACTAATTAATAATTCCATTAAAACAAAAAATTATAGGTACTCTCCTTCACATTGTATTTCTTAACATTCAGCATTGCATGCGCAAATAAAAAATCTGCTAGGAATATGAAAGTATAAAATGCATTACGAACCTGGTCCACCCACTAGCCCGTCCACGCGTGAAGGAACCATGTTAACGCGCACATTCTCTTTATTTTCTCGTAAAAAATGTGGCGGTCCATTAATCTCGGCAGGTATCTCCTCTGTTGGCCACCATAAACGTCTGTTTCATAAGTAATAATTATATGTTTCCATTCCTCGAAGGTCCTTGTCGGGTCTGACTTTCCCTCCTTCCACTTAAATTGCAAGCTTTTGTAGAATAACTTATTCCTCAAACATTTGACCATATGAGGTGGATCGAGCAGAGGAGTTATCTCCAGGTCATGAACAATGTAGGTAGCGTCTGAAAAAATATGTTCAATAACACAGGCTGAAAAAAGTTGACAAAAGTCAAAAGCCAGAAAGCAGACTAAACATTTCCGAAGATATCCTAACCTAAAAATGCAAAAAACGGGTTTTTTTAGACGCTTTCAAGGTTATGTAACTGTACAAGAAAAATGTCTACCACAAAGTTAATATGGAATTTGAAATTACTATTCTTCCCCTTTTAAACTTACTTGGATTTATTAGAATATCTTTATTTTTTTACCGAAATATTGTAATTTGAGATTTTTTATTTTAGCGTTTTAACCCATTAACGCTGAGGTGTTCAGATTTCTAAAAGGCATTCTCTATTGCTGACGGTACGATATTTTTTCTTTAAATTATTACCTCAGAGGTTTTCGAGGGTGCCCTTTCTATTTCCGGTGTCAGTTTTTTGTTATAACCTCTAGAAGATCCAATATGGCGGCCAAAATTTAGAGCTTTAAAAAATAACAAAGGATCTCGCATAAAATTCAAACAAAAAAGCAAGACTTTAGATTGCCCAGCCAATTATCGCAAGCCTTTGGATTTCCCATCCAATAAAGGCAAGACTTTTTATCGTCCAGCCAGTCAAGACAAGACTTTGAATCGTCCAGCCAGGCTAGGCAAGACTTACGATTGCTCAACTAGTCAAGGCAAGACTTGGGATTGTCCAGCTAAGTAAGGCAAGACTTACGATTGCCCAGCCAATTAAGGCAAGACTTACGATTGTATGTCCAATGAAGGTGAAACTAAGTGCTTGTTTTCTTATAGAAATGTTCGCGCTTTATGTCAAATGATCGTTAAAGAGACTTTCGTTTATGACTAGTAGGGTCATTATCATGTCTTTGCAAAGACCACCAATAGTCGGCCATCAATCTTAGATTGCATCTACCTTGATAATGTTGCTCTTTTTGGTGAAAGTCTTGATGGAAGCGTTCGCCCATTTCTCCACTAAATGCTTGAACATTTTCTGAGAAATTATCCAAATGAGATTTGAGAAAACGTAATTTCATACTCATCAAAGAACCTAATCTTTTAAAATTCTTTAACATACTAGATACAATAGTTCTAAACTTTGGATCTCGATTGTTCCCTAAAAATTTCTGTACAACCTTTTTGAAAATCAACCATGCATCCTTTTCGATAGATGTCATGGTTTTGATAAAGTCATCATCTTTGATGAGTTTTCTTATATCAGGCCCAATAAAAATACCTTCCTTAACTTTGGCGTCACTTAAATGCGAAAATGTAGATCTGATATGATTGAAACATTCTCCTTTATTGTTTAAGGCTTTCACAAATTGCTTCATTAGGCCTAGTCTTATATGAAGTGGTGGCAAGAATACTTTCTTTCTGTCAAAAAGACTTTCATAAACAACATTATACTGACCAACTGTCCACTTTAATCTGCGTGGCCATTTCTCTGTTATCCAATGTTCCTCCCTTGCACAACTGTCCCAAAGGCAAAGAAAACAAGGGTATTTAATTTTTCCTGATTGTAAACCTATTATAAGATTTATCATTTTGAAGTAATCACAAATAAGCCAATTATAGACATTGTATTTTATTTTTATCAGATTTAATTGGAAAGTATCATAAGGTGCTTTCAGTGTAGTTGAGTGACCAACTGGAATTGCAGCATACTTATTTTCATTATGAAGTAGTACTGCTTTCAGACTTTCTGTAGACGAATCTATGAAAAGACGCCAATCCTCTGGCATATATAAGTTTATTTTATATAAATTCATGAGTCCCTCGACATCATTACAATACACAATCCCACTCTCGATTCAAAAGTGCTTCATAAACTTTTCTTCTCTATTTGTGTAAACAGTTACTCTAGTGCCAGGTAACAATAGTTTCCTCTCTTTGAGTCTTGAAACGCAAACCTTAGCTTTATCTTTTGGAAGATCAGGGTCACGTAAAAAATCGTCTAATCCGTCTTAGTCAAAAAATTTTAGTTTTTCATCATCTGATTCTTCCCAAGAAGAATCTTCAGTTGCATTAGGATCGTCAGTATCCATTGATTCGTGAATTGATCGGTCATTTTTGTTTTCAGAGTGATTTCTAATACCAATCTTGGCTGGTGTAACACTTTTTACATCAGGGTAAACCATCTTCTCCTAATACTTTTTAGAAAAACCTCCTGTTTTGCATAAGCAAAAGTAAAAATCAATATCATGATCGTTGGGCTCACGCCAAACAGGTGGTTGAATAACAGTCTGCGTCTTGGTACTTTCATCTTCCTAATTTGACAAATTTAATCTACAAGCATGACAAATTGAGGTTAGTACCTACGTTTTATCCAAATTTTTCATTGAAGTCCCGTAACAGTTGAACTATGACGTTTTTATCGAAACATTAATTGATCGACGGTATTTCTCCGTTTCATACTTTCCACAAGCGTGACAAAACGTATTAACTTTTTTAGCGCAAGGAGTTCTTGAACTCATTTTTTTTATAATGAACAGTAGCGTCGAAATTATAAAACTCAATATAAAAAAATCACGATCGACACAAAATGTAACCGCTAGACAGATTTTAAATACAAAACGAATTTTACTACCTACGCATCCAACCGTTCGCTCGCCACTCAAACGTGATCTCGAACATAGAAAGATTTGTAGCAAAAAACGAATTTCATCGTCTACGCATAACTCATTATAAAAGCGTCGCCAGCTCTGTGGGCACACAGAGTGCGCAGTACCATTCCGCGCAGTCCGTATTCTTTTGTTTTATCAATGTGCGAAGTTTTGTTTCAAAGGACTGCACGCTTTTTTGTTGGTATTTTGTGCGGGATCCTTCTTTCTTATTTGAAACCCCTAAATTGTGGCCGCCATATTGGATCCTCTAGGGGTTATAACAAAACACTGACACCGGCAATAGAAAGGGCACCCTCGAAAACCCCTGAAATGATATTGTGAAGAAAGAATATCGTACCGTCAGCAATAGAGAATGCGTTGTATAAATCTAAACACCTCAGCGTTAGTGGGTTAAAACGCTAAAATAAAAAATTTCAAATTACAATATTTTGGTGAAAAATAAAGATATCCTAATAAATTCAAGTAGCTTTGAGAGGGGAATACCAGTTACATCTTTAATGCAAAATAATAATTGGTCCGTTGTAGCAGCTCCATGGCAAAAGTAAAATCACACTGGTATTGTGTTCCCATTGTCTATTGACCTGAGCATAAAGACGAGGGCATGATCCGCATATTTTTCGGTCCGGGTATTCCACCAATCTTCGAAACCAATTATTTTGTCCAAGGTTTCATCGTAATAGAATCTCATTGCAAGAAATATCTCGTCCCACATTATGATGAAGACTGTATCTTTGTCGGTCATAAAATTGCTTACAGCCTCTCTTAGTCTCCTTCCGGTTTCTTCAGTGACACCAGTATCCAAATGCATCTTATTCAAAAGCTTTTTCACGAGTGAAGGACTGGGAAGTGGTAAAAAGGAACGTAGGAACCTGTAGCACTTGGCAGATCGCTTAAATATTGAGGGCAATTATTTTCTGCTCCTCACTATATCTTTTGCCACTAGGATCTCTATCGAAGTTAACCATAATCATATCTACAAACTGTATTTGAACGTGTTACAATTTATCCTAGATTTTCAGAAATTCCTTCGATTGAAGGCGATCGCGAACATCTTTTTCATACTGCCTAAGAGAAATGAACAAAAGACAACCTCACATAACTATATACTTAAATATGATAAAAAAGGCTTGTGCGAAATATGTAACGTTATATATAACTGATGAGATCACCCGGGATAGGCCCGTGCACAATATTCAGTTTATTATAACGATGTACAACAATCCATCATAAAAGAAATCCCTCAACATATTGGGCTGTGACCATCTAAAGTCTGATTTTAGATGTTTCAAAAAGTAATGAAAATATTTTCAAATTAATTCCTACTTCACTAATTCGAATAAAAGTAATAGATTAGAGAATATATTAAAAAAATATTGTAAAGAAACAGATGTACAAATGAAGGGCTTTTCATACGATGATCAGTTAGCACCCAGATATACTCTGTTCCTCTAAATCTACTATGTGAAGGTGACAAACTTTTATCTGATTCTAGTTTCTTCTCCATCTGTTGACTCTTTTCTCGCTGGTGAAAAATGTAAAGTTAGACAAAAGGGTGGGATCGTCATATAGTATAAGTGAAAGGAAAATAGTTTATCCGACTGCTGGCTGAAGATTCTGTGAAACAACCCTAAAAGACAATGCCTGTTTCGGACTTTCGATGTTTTTGGTGTAAATTCCAAAGTTTTCTTCTACCCATTCCTTCCCAGTAGGCACGAAATTTGGCGTCGTCTTTACGATATCTTATCGACATCTTTACGACAACTTTACGACATCCTATGTCTACGTGGTTTCGGTGTCTTTGCGATGTCGCAAAGATATCGTCAGATCATACGACTTATTTACGATATTGTAAAAACACCTTAACGACATGGACATAGGATGTCGTAAAGTTATCGTAAAGATGTCGTAACGATGTCGTAAAGACGTCGCCAAACTTTGTGCCCATTGAGTTTGTTCCACATTATCCGCATGCGCTATTTCCTTCTCCTGATTCTACTACTTATCCGCTCGGGGTACTTCGTCCTTCTGAACCCCTTTTTCATCCACTTCCTTCTGTCCCTGTGACTCATGTGTAGGTTCTTCGTCTTGCAAAGTTTGAGCCTTCACTTCAAGATGGAAATAATCCATATCTTTTCCTTCAGAAACATCCTGTAAAAATATATTATAAAGTACAACTGAAATACTTTACTCATTTTCTAAAAGAAAACACATTTTAAATATAAACGATTTTCCTGCAATAAAGAAAATCTTCTCTCGGAACATTTTTAAAAAAGTCCATTCTTAAATTTTAATAAATTTGAAATGTCAATTCCTCCGGAAAACGAGGTGAGAAATTAAAAAATATTAAGAGAACAAAATTGTTCCTTGAAATAAATGTCTGAAAAAATACTTTACAATCGCTTTTTCTTCTTTTTCAAACATGTTCATTTTTTATTTTTAAAGTAAAAATTCAATAAAATAAATTTTTCACAGTCTAAAATCATTTACGATTTAAATAACCATAGGATAGTTTTTTTATTCCTGAAAAATATGACTCTTTATTTCTGTCTATAATTTAAAATAATGTTTTCAGCGAAATGTGTAATTATTTGTGATTTTAAAAATGCTAAAATATAAAATTATTTGCTAATGAGTTAATGACTATTTGTATGATTAGAAATTTTTATAATTATAAAGTTCTTTTCATTTTTTTTAAACCAGGGATAATTTCTGATTTCATAAAAATTACTAGTCGTAAAATCCTCTGAAATGCTTTTTTTACAATCATTAGTAGGTATAAGCAATAACATTTTTTAAGTAGAAAAAATATAAATATTTTTTATCTTTTATAACATTAAAAATATTTAAAAATTATTTTTCGAGGTGTTATAATAAATTCCATGTTGAAATTAAATTCTGAGAATTAAGAACAAGAAAATACATTTTATTAGTTTGTTTTGAAATTTATGTAAACATAATTTTTATATCATTCCTGAGAAATTAGAAAAAAAAGAATTTGCAATATTTCAAACGTGTCAGAAAATAATCTGCAAAAAGAAATCTTTTATTTGATATGATTTTAAAAAATGTTATGAAAAATTTGATTCTTTTTAAAGATGTTTAGGGCTTTTATAAGTTGGGAAAGAATCATGAAATATTTTATAAATTTTCGAAAATGTTTCTTAGTTTTCAAATATTTCTAATCTATTTAAAACGTCCTAAATTTCTGAGAATATTTTTAACTGACTCGAATCATTTTTCTTAAATTTTTCAAATATTAAAAACTTTCCTAATTATTTTAAAGCTCCTAAAGTTTAGTTTTCAAATCTTTAAAAATCTATACGCTATATAATTATTTATTATTATTATTACACCATTAAGCCATTTCCCTTTCGGGGTAGGCGTGACTCACTCGGCAGGGGAAAGGAGTAGTGTGTGGATGGGATAGAG
>NC_046660.1:133150420-133166756 GCF_010883055.1 Belonocnema kinseyi
CGTCCCTAGTAAATAAGCTACCAAGGTATACGAACTTATCAACTTGTTCAATTCTCTCATCATTTACTAAAATATTGCATAGCGTTTTCTCACTATTTCCTTATTGAATATAATCGATTTTTTATTAGCTTTTATTTTGTAATCTTACCAAATTGAAACATTTGGTTTAAAATCATCTAAATTCTATTGCCGAAGTGTAGGAAATCGTTTGATGTGTTTAAAAACCTTTTTTTACTTTTCTTATAAAGTTCATTTTTCAAAATAAAAAATTATTTAAAATTTGCGCACGAATATAAGGAAAATTCTTCTTTTTTAATCTTGTCAGACATATAAGAATATTTATAAAACAAAACACATCTTAGATCTAAACTATTTTCCTGCAATAAAGAAAGTCTTCTCCCGGAACATTTAACTTCTCTTATTCAAAATATTGAAAGTCGTTGTAGTATCTTTTCTCTGGGGACACCCACAACACTATTACGTCACAGCCGTCTGAACTCTTCAGTCGGGAATCTCTTATCTCCACTCTTCTCCCGTTTTCATTTTCACATTTGGAAACTCTCTGCGTGACGTTACATGAGCGAGAATCATTCAGGCGGGAACCCCCATTTCTCTTCAACTCTGTACATCTCGGCTAGTCCGTCTTATCTACTGTGATGCATCGGCGACAGAGGCAGAGTTGTCCTATACTACGAAAATTGAAAGAGATTTGTCAAGGTACAAAAGAAAGTTCAGTTACTGAAACATTACAAATCTTAGGATAAATTTAAGTCCAGCAATTGATTTTTCTTATTCGTATTTATTATTAAGTATTTAGGAGACTGAAGTTTCATGCAAATGATTTTGCAAAATAGTAAATATTGTCAAAGATTTTAAATATTTAAAACATTTTTCTTGTGATTTTTTTATATGATATATCATATATGTAGTCAAACAAAATTTTCGCAGAAGAACTGAAGTAGCAATAAACTGATTTTGAGAAAAAAAAAGTTTAACAAACAAAAAGTTTCCAATTGTTTCCTATTCTTTCAATAGTCCTTCTCACTTTCGCCATGAAGGATATCATCAAATTTTATTCATTTCAATTTTACGTTATGTTTAGAGCCTCTTCTGTTGAGAATAAGAATGCAAAATTAAGGTTTTTGTTGTTACGAAAAGAAAAAAAGTTTAAAATACTTATTAACTCTCGACGCAAATGTCTATTTAATATTATAATTCCAGCTACACGCAGAAAAAAGAAATGTAATATTTACTTATTAAGAATTGGAAAGGCTTTCTTGTAACCATCAGTATAAACTGCTCTTAATAAGAGGGTGAAAATGTCAAAATCACTTAGCATTTCGCAAATGTCACAATGAAATTAAGGTTAATTAAGCGGTTATCCTTCAGTAAAATAAACTTCTATTCCCTCGTAATACATACTGAACGACATGTAAAATCCACTGAACCGAGATTACAATATTAGTGCAGTGGGCATTACCGAAAAATCGGTACATGCTACCGATCTGATCGGTTTACTTAACTCGCCCTTAAAGTCGTAACGCAAACTATCCGCGCGGAGCACCGGGTGAATTCACACGCAATCGGCAATGAATGGATTGCATCACCTAAAAAACATTCCTTTTTGACATTTCTGTGACAGTCGTGACATTACTCAATATTCCCACTTTGCAAGGAAGGGGTATTATAAAAATAATACAATTTTGAATGGCACAGCTTATTCACGGATCGCGTACACTTGAGAGTTTATCGGAGCAAGACCTGTTTTTGTTCCGTGACTGTTTCAGCTGACATATAGATATGATGTGAATGCTAGAACTTTTGTTGTATACCGCGATGGTCGCAACTCGTATACTAGTGTAGTAGTTAAGACTGTTGTTTTGCGTGCTTAGGTTTATGCGTTCGATTCCCCCCATTGCGTGCGAAATTTTAATTGTATTATAAGCATTATAACTTACAAATAACGATTAGTTATCAGTATTTCCGGAAATATTTATAAGAAATAACCGTGCGCATATTTATTAATTATTTTTTAGCAATACTTTTTCACAATTTATAGTGCTGTCTTAACTGTAGTCTACGCCGATAACATAATTCAGATCTCTTTGTATTATTCGTTAAAGTGACATGATAATTCGTAATTTCAGCATCCAGAAACTGTACAGAATAGCGACCCGATCGGTAAAATCTATTGATCCACAGGTCAGCACCACTTGATAATCAGTACTAGTAACCATCATTGATATTCATACTTATTTGCCTATAATTGTAACGTTTACTGAACTGTCATGTTGTCCATATACGTACTAGGAAGATCGGTAGATTTAACTTGGTTTACTAAAATGTAAGGTTCTTTTTTCTGCGTGTACTTTGTTGTTTTTTCCTTTTCATCCAAAATTTTCACTTTAAAAATGTTCTTTTTTAATTCAATCAATTGGGAGTTTCTCGTCGAATTGATCAACAAAAATCAGAAAGCATTCCTTCAGACCATTTTAAATTGTAGCGTCTTTCTATATGCAGCAGGTCTTGGTGAAACCTTTCACCATGTTCATATGTATCAGCAATTCCATGTCAATCGGGCCACCTAAATATCTCGGAAACGAGTTTTTTTTTATCACCAAATTTGGCACGAATAATAATCTGCCAAATCTGCGCAAAAACATAAGAACCATCTCTACATATATTATAATATATATGGAGATGGCTTTTATGTGAAAGTTTTCGGGAGAAAAAAAACACATCTCATTTTTTTGGGAGACACATTCTTATATCTTATTAAAACATTTTGTTTTCAGAAACACGAACTTAACAATAAAATCGGCTTTCATCCAGTTTTTACATTCTCATTATTTATGATTGAGAACGTATTATAATTGTCCGAAATTTGACATCACAGTTTTTCAACGGATGTCCACGTTTGCAGACCTCCTGAATCCGAAAATCAAGTTTTGACGATGGTGTCTGTCCGTTAGGTTATCCGGCTGGCCGTCTGTGCGTAAACACGATAACTCTCAAAAAAATTAACGGATCAAATCGATCTTTGGCACACTTTTTTTGGCCTGAAAGAAAGGATGAGCTTGTTATATTTTGAATACAGACTCAGAGAGTGAGCGCTTTTTGAAAATTTTTGAGAAAACTTTGTTTCTGAATTTTAAAATTATATATACGGATATTTCTAGTATTTAAAAAAATAAACAGTTTATCCTTATGACTTTTTTTTGATAAAAACTAAGTTCGTAAAGTTATAGCATTAAAAAACTTTTTTTAATAAATCGAAAATCCAAATTTAAAGCCAAATAACGCACGACTTAAAAAAAGTTAGGAAACGAAAAACCTTGATTTTTGAAAGCCCTACAAAATTACCATACCAGATTTTTCTGGAAAATCTAAAATTGACATTTTTATTGCACAAAAATTATTAAAAATACCAGTTTTTGCTCAAACTATGCAGGATATGAAAAAAGACTAATCAACAAAAATCGTGATCCCAAAAAAGATCTACAAATTCGTTAATAATCACATCTTTATAGGACGCTTACTTTTTATTTTATTCGTAAAAATAACATTGAAAAAAGTGTATACAAAATTTGTGTGAAAACGATACAAGTAACAAGAAAAATGATGGAACAAAAACTATTTACTCGAAAAAGAGCGTTAAATTTGTTTTGAATCACTCTTTGATAGGAGGCGTAGTTTTGGTTTTAATAATAAAAATGACATTAAAAATAAAAATGCGAAATTTGTGGAAAAACGAAAAAGGGTATGAAAACAAATTGATAGAAAATTTATGAAACCAAAATAGAAACACAAGTTTGTAATCATTACATTCTCATCATTTATGATTGAGAACGTATTAGGATTGCCTGAAATTTGACACCACAACATTCAAATTTTAAACCAAACGACGAAAATATGAAACAGTTTTAAAGCAAATTTATAGCCTTTGAAAAATTTTTCAAAATTTCTGAATCATTTTTCAATAGTACTCGTAATTTTGTTTTTATTTATCGTAAGAAATATGCAGAAAATAGAAAATTCCAATATTACGCTAAAAGAAGCGAGATACGTAAAAATCGAAGGAAGACTTGTAGGATATTTTGAGTTATCCATAAAAAATAATATCTACACAAACATCTTATTATTAACATAACACCGCGAGATAGAGGAAAATATATAAAAAAAGTATTGTAATTTTTTTTTTTAAGTGATTCAGAAAATGTGAGCGCGAGTCTCACGCTGAAAATTTGTCCCTTAAAGGCAATAGAGCTTTGAGAAAATTAGTATTTAACTCATACTTAATTAGGTAGAAAGTTTGGAATATGAAGACGCATATAAATACTACCATGTTAGAATGAACTTTTTGATAAAGTTTCATCTAAGCATTTCAAATGTAAAGAATAAATATGCGAGCGCGAAGCACTAGTTGTATTTATGTCCGAGCGCAAGGCGCGAGATTCAAAAGAAGCGTGCCCCAGGCGTGCTCAAATTTTCGAGCCGCGCACGCAGAGCGTAATAGAATATTTCCGCGAAGCGGGCAGATTTCTTAAAATGTAATGATATTTGTTTTATCTAAATTTGCCATCTAGCAACAATATAAATATATAAGCTGGATCATTTATAAATGGCAAATTTAGCTAAAATAAACTAGACATCTAAGTGACACAGCTATATTTTTTTGGAAGAAGAAATCCAGCTGAACGTTTAGCTGGGACAGCTAAACAATTTTTTTCAGGGTGTATTATAAGTAATATCGCGAAAATTGAGAGAGATATAAGACTAGCCTGCCTTAAATTCCGGATATGATCCGATAGAAGCCGGATAAGACCCTAATAAAAACCTGATAGAACTTTCGTTTGGGTATATCCGGGCTCTATTCGGTTATATATTCTATATCTGGGAAATATTCGGTACTATCCGAGTTCTATAGGGAAACCGTGATCAATAATGTATTTTGACAGAGTCATTATAGTTTTTCTATCCGGGTATATCAGGGACGTTACCGGGCCACATTTTCAGAAATTGATTTCTTCCAAGTCCAAACTAGTGTCTATCAAGGTCTACCTGGAACTAATCAGGTCCAAGAAATTAATTAGTGTCAATCTGCCGGGCTCTTTCTGAGACCAATCCGGAACATGGAACCAGAAATTGATTTCCTCTTAAGTATAAGAGGGCGTTTATCGGGGTCTATCCGAATATAACCAGCAACATTTGTAACCAAATTAAACCGTCCTTAAATGCACATTTAGCCGGGCTTTTGCGGGTCCTATCTGGGACATGGAACCAGAAATTGAATTCCTTCATATTCTAAAAGGGCGTCTATCCGGATCCTATCTGGGACATGAAACCTGAAATTGCGATTTCCTGTAAAGCCCGAAGAGGCGTCTATACGGGTCTATATGGTATATAATTAAGGCAGTTGCATTAACAAATCAATTAATTCCTACACACCACGCTTAATTGGGCTTTACCGGATGCTATCTAATACATAGAACCATAAATTTATTTCCTCCGAACTCTAAAATGGCGTCTATCCGGGTCTATTCTGGGTATCACCTATAACATTTCTCACGAAATTAAACCAAGTCTTACAATGCACATTCAGCCGGGCTTTTTCGGGTCTTATCTGGGACATAGAACCTGAAATTGCGATTTCTGCATATATAACTCAAACTCGAAGACAACGGTTATGTGATTGTTCGCCGACCAAAAACGCGTCCATGGAAATATTCAGTAAGAGTAAATTCAAACTTTATGCTCAAACTTTTAAAACTTTTCATGAAGAGTATTTACATGTATACATACTTTTATTATTAACTACTACGCTTTCAATTGAGTTACAATGTAACCATACTTAATTGCTTATTATTGAGGTACTAATTTATAGCCGCGTCGGTAGGCCACGCCACGGATGACCAATAAACTACATCCTGTGTTCATATGCACAGTGATTGAATCTGGCGCCGGCCGGTACACGACATAAATACAATTTGATCGTCAAATCGACTCGTGACGCGTCGTCTTTTGTTCTTTATTCGGAAGTAATAATTGTTCTCGTGTAATATTTTAAAAGTAATTTGAAGAAATAAAATTGAGAAAAAGAGACTGTTTGGGTTCTGTAGACTTTATTATGCTTCACGTGGCGGACTTAATTTAATTTGATCTCTTGTGGTGTATGGTAGGTGAATTTCGTGTTGAAATAGAGGTTAAAAATAATGTCGTATGCGTTTTTAAGATATTTCCAGTCGTGCGAAATTGCCGGTAAGAAACACGAAATTACCGAAATTGTGCATAAGGATCGAATTCGCTGGTTCGATCCCTCAAAAATTGAAGAAAAAGAATTTGCAGTACATGTGGCGAGGGAATTTGTTTAGCAAGAATAGCTTTTGTCGCAGTTGAGTACTTTTTTATTATGAAGTTTTAATATGAAACTTCAATCATTGAAAGTACCAATATTAATGTAATATGTATTGCGACAGGGTAAATTTTATTGACCTGTCACTTTTTAAAGGCGATTAAATTTCATGATGCGCGAACGACATTACCAGGGTCAAGAACGGAAGCCTCAACCACAGGGTACTCATGAAAAATGATTAATTGTTTATACCTTCTGAACTTTTGTTGCATGGCTTATTCACTATCTGTCAAATCTCGGCGAACGATAAGAATGCCACGAATTTAAGGGATGAGCCGTCATTTGCAAGGGTTTGCCGAATTACCTGCCTAGGACCAATCCAGTAATTGTCCCACTACAGTTACCGGATATGGTCAGAGTCCAGTATGGGTCAATCAAAACTCTCGCGGTACATAGTCATCTTGATGACACTGCAAATGCCATACCAGGAAGTTGTCATGCCACCAAGCGCAACCCTGATCCCATGAACTCGACCAAGCCAATCCCACGTAACATCGAGCAACGCCATATTAGTTCCATAAGCACTGACTCTGGGGAAGATTTACAAAAAGCGATCGGAAACTTGGCAAGAGTGGTCTCATCGGTCACTGGATGGAAAATGAATTGGGCATCAACTTCGAGATTCGATTGTGCAACAAGCGACTACCGAAAGATTGCATATTGTAAAATCGTAAACACTAAGTATATTGGAAACTTAGGGAGTTTGTAAAATATGCTACATGCGCGTTGTCTGGGGTCGAAATTAGGTAATAGGCTATTTAGAATTGTATATTAGAGCAATGGATCCACGTGGATTATGGATGTATGGTAATTAATATTTGGACTCAATTTTCTGTTCCAGTCATAGATTTTTCGAATTTTCCCGCTCGAAAATTAGAGTTACGGTAAATTACCGGTGTTTCGCATAATTTTCATTGTAAGATTCACAGAACTTAATAATGCAGGTGACGGCCAGAATTCTTAGTATTTACGTCGTCAAACGAGTACGAGATTAACGGTACTTATAGTTTTGTTTCAGTTCAGTCTCTCTAGGTGGTCTCTCACTCGCGCTGCCGAGTGAGGCTCCGGGAGGTTCAGGTCAAGTTTGGGTTCTCGACGTGCCGGCGGTAAATAACGTATATTTAGCCTTCCATACACTCACTTAAGTCATGGACTTTTGGGCATGGGCCTGTGAATGCAGTTATTTGATTTTAATGTGTTATGCTGCTCACGCTTGATTTGAATTTTCCCGCGCGAAACTTCGCCTAGCAATCTTTCGAGATTCATGAAGCTTTCTTCTGAAAAGTTTCATGAAAATTGGAATCGGGCTTTAGTACGGTCATTACCATAACTTATTCTGGTAAATGATCCTAGGTTATTGAAAATAGTTGATATTTTAGTTATAAGAGATCATTTCACTGTTTCACCACTAGGCGCGTTGTACTCAAGCACGTCAAAACTTTTATTTCGATGTCAGTTTAGTATTTAGCTTGTAAAACTATGATCAAACGTACTTTTATTTAGTTATTAATTTTAGTTTTAGAATTTTCTCAATAATGGCACTGTGATTCGGGTTTGGTCGATTTCTGTGCCGAGCGAAAAATAAATTCTTGAAATAAGTCAAAGATTCCTCCGTAAGCGTTAAAGTACCTAATTTAGTCCTTGCTCAATTATTAATAACTTTTGATAAACCTTTCTAGCGATATTTATGTAAAATTCATATTAGTTTTTTTTCAATTTCAAATTTTCTCGCCTATTGCTAAAACTCAGGAACTTTGACATATTTCTAGTATCACTTTACTTCCAGGCCGTTTTATTTTGGAAACCAGAGAAACTCAGTTACTACTAATAGTTATTGTGGATTGTACTGTTATTTAACCATTTATATAGTACATGATTGTACAAATGACTCTTAGATGGTAAGGATCAGTAGTTCCGAGTTTCTCCGGTAGTGCGTTGCGGCTTAAGGTTCTGTGAACGGGCCCTGACGCGAGAAATCCATTGAGTTGGACCTGGACTACTGGATTATTCGTTTTTATGTTATTCGAGCTGGATTATTCGTTTTTATATTATTCGATCTGGATTATTCGTTTTGAATTCTTGAGAATTAGTCACACGAAAGATGTCGAAGGTAAATTTTTTTCTTTGCATTTTGGCGAGCGACGCAACGGGCGAGTAGCACCCCGGAGTTTAAAGATTCTGGCTTCGAATCGAGCTGATACCTCGCTTGGCCCCTTGTTTTGCGTTCTCGCGTGTTCAGTTTTAATGCTTAATTTTCTCGCGTGTATGATTTTGAGCTTTGCATGATTGTGTCCGACCACGTGGTCTAAGTTCCTCGATAGACATAAATAAATACTGTAGTGTCATTTTTAGTCATAAATAAATGCAGTTGTGTTATTTTTCTTGCTAAGAGAGATTGGCCGTTGGGTCTTGAAGACCCCACCCCTTGAGATACCCGTCCTTATCCTCCCCCTGTTTTCTTCCCTCGTTTTTTGGTTAATACCGAATTTTATTTTCTCCATATTTTGCCGGGGTGAGTTTTAATATTTTTCTTTCATATAGTGATATAGAGGGCCTGGCTGGTGCCCACCAAACATTTAAAAGTGATATACGTATATGTCATATGTACGCATATATCTACATATACGTATATATTACATTTACTGGTCTGCCATTCAAAGGGGTGGAATAAACCACCTTCACAGTATATATTTGTTTCTGATTGCAGGTTTGCAACAAAATCAGCAAATAGCGTAATCGAGACTATCCTTGGTATTATTTTTTGATTACTGGTTCCAGAAATCATGACTATTTCCGTACAAAAATGTTCGACAATATAAAAGAACAATTTATTATAATTAATAATTTAGTAAACGTTTGAAAATCAATGTTCTAAATTTTGATTCTAGTTTACTGAATAGATCCCTGCTACGAGCTGATGGGAGGGGTATACAAATTTTGTAGCGTCCCGAATAGGCCAGGATAGATCAAAATTATGCATCGAACAGATCCCGACTTAGACCGGATAGAACCCAGATAAATCCATCCCAGCGTCCAGTATAATTTCCAGATAGGCCCATATAGACTATAGAGGGAATTTTTGTAGCAAATAGATCCCGGATTGGACCCGGGTAAATTTTTCTCGCTTCTAATTTTAGGTCCGCATAGGACCGGTTAGAACGTACTTGTGTTCCCAATAGATTCTGGCTATGACCGGATTGGATAAGGACAAATCTTTCCCAGCGTCCCGTATGAGTCCTATATTGGCCCGGATAGAGCGAATTTTTGCACCAAATAGATCCCGTCAAGCACCTGATAGGACCCGGATAAATCTTTCTTGGTGCCCCATATAAGTCACGCAAAGGCCCGGATGGCAAAATTATGTGCCGTCTAAATCCCGACTAGAACCGGAAAAGACCCGGAAAAATATTTCCTATTGTCCCATATAAGTCCCAAATATACGCGGATACAAACCCGCAAGGTAGTTTTTAAGGATTGAACTGAGTTGCAAAAATTTGAACATATTAAGAAGAAAATAATACACCTATATAAAGTTTATTTTGAATAATGTCGGGGCCAGCCAAACGTTTCGCTGGCCCACCAGTGTTTTTCTGATAAATCAGGTACTTCTGGTAATGCACAAATTATAATTTTGGTTGCACAAATTTGAACAAATTTTGCACTAAATATTTGGCCGAAAAAAGCTAAATTTTCGTGGGTGGTGGGGCAAACGAAATAGTCGTCAAATTTATTTCTTGCATGGTATCGTTATGGGTATGTTTCTTGGTCCAAAAAATATATGTGGAGAGTTTTAAGGTACTGGTATTTGGCTGCGATGTCGATTTTCGCCCAGTCCTTTTTTTTTTTGCTTTGTAGCAACAGCTTAAAAGTAGTCCTTCTACAATTTTCTGGTTAATGCAAAATCATGCAGTATTGCTTCTCAAATGATCGCCAAAACTAGATCTGAATTCATATAAATAAAATATGTGTGAGAGAGAGAGAAGCTGAGAATCGCAGGGATCCAGTCGATACCTGTAAATGTACACTAGAGTGATCTAAAAAAAGTTTTTCAAGCTACAAGAAAAGAGACCTCCCCAGAAGTTTTAATTTCCGGAGAAAGAAAATCCGTAATTTTTTTTCGAAATTCGAATATTAACACGTGCCATCGAGCACTTCAAAACCCGTTTTAATTAACATGGGTAAATTCTGGATTTTCGAAAAATTGAACTTATATTCCAGGGTTTTATCGAAACGTGCTATTCAATTGTTTCAATTGTTTCAACAAATGTACATTATTTAAATAATTACACAGCACCACAAAAAAATGGTCAGTTCCAGAAGCGAAACCAATGTACCCTTATGATTTTGGGGTTGCTGAAACCGAAGATGACCTCATAATTGCTTCATCAGGTCAGGGATTTTTTCTACCCTCAAAATAAGGGCTCAAATTTGCTGAATTTAAGGTAATCTACTAAAAAAAATATAGTTTTTCTTTCCTAGAAACGAGACCAATATACCCTTATGTTTTTGGGGTCGTTGAAACCGACTATGAACTCAGAATTGCTTAATCAGGTCAGCATTTTTTCTAACGTTAAAATAAGAGCTCAAATTTGCTGGATTTAAGGTATTTAGAATTATATCCATCCCTACAACAAATTACGACGTGGATTCATCACAAAATGCAAGAGAGTGCAAAAACCTAATAACTGTTGACTGTTTAACTCAAATATGACCAAAAAAATGTCGCACCCTTATTCATCCCCGTAAAAACAACCCCTTCAAAGGGTTGTATCTTTCAAAAATGTATATCTTTGTTATATATTGCATTGAAAAATGTTGTATTTTATGAAAATGTTATCGGCCGTCCATTTTTTACTACTACCCACTCAAAAAATATCCGTGTGGGTATTTACCCACTCGAAATTTTCGGACAAAACCAGAAATTCTAATATTTTTCAGATTTCGAATCTTTGATATACCTCCTCCATCTCCTTACTACCCACTCGGGCTAAAAATGTGACGCCGGCCATGCCGTAAATACATCGAAAGCCAAAAAATATTCTCATCAAAAAATCAAAATGTCAAAACGAGAATCCCGCTTTGCTTTTCATGCTTTTCTGTTGTTTTGTAAAAACAATGAAGGGATTTATGGTAATTCGGGTTATCCGATACAGTAAAAACCTGCTATCTTTATGAAGTTGTGGGCGATGGCACTGCCCTGAAAAGAGATGTGTGGATGATTCGCTTTGCGCTTCATTGAGGTATCGAAGCCAGCGAAGACCGCGCTATCCTGCAGGGGGCGTTGGGTTTGAGAATAAAGCGGTAGTGTGTCCAACGATGAGTTGATATGGTCCTCATCAAAGTCAGAAAGCCCCGGTACTCAGCTGGGTAGGTATCGGGGTTATCACTAACAGAACGGTCGATTCATCTGCGAACGGAATAGAATCCCTAACGCGCGGGTTTCAAAGCATAGTATGGAAATTTCAATAAAAAAAATTACTCACACTAAACTATCACACGCTTGTCAAGATAAATTAGATTCTTTCTGTTATATCTACAGAAAATTTGAAGTTCCAGTATATCGGCGTTGGATTAACGAAAATATGAAGAAGATTTATCAAAAGTGTTATAATCTTGATGTAATCAATCAAGATCTAAACGGGGTACCCTACGTTGTATGTGATTCCTGTCCTAAAATGTTAGATCGTTGGAATAGCGGAAAACAAGCACTCAAATTTTTTAAGCCTATAGTGTGGAAAGAACCGCTGAATCGAGAAAAATTCTATATTTGCATGACAAACACGACTGGTATCAATCGAAAAAATAAATTGAAACTATGTTATGCAACATTACCAACAGTAGAAATGCCAATCATGACAGGAGATATCACGAACGAAAGCTTAGGAGAGATGAATACGAGTGCTGAAATGCACCTCAGAGCATGGAAATCGATTAAATGACTGATGAGACTGGCGAAAGTGCGAGGACTGCCGAAAGTGACAGGACTGCCCATAGCGATATCAAATGTGAAGAGAGTAGCGATAGTGATATCGAGTCTGAAGAGAATGGCCGCGACTTCTACCCACATAACACTAAAAAGAAAGAAAAAGGAGAGTACACACAGAAGGAATTAAATAGTTTAGTTAGAAGTTCAGGATTATCAAAAGAAGCGGCAGAAATTTTAGCATCAAGCTTGAAAAAAAGAACTTATTAGCCAAAGGTACAAAGGTTACATTTTATCGGGATCAAGATAAAGAATTTCGAGTGTTTAAACAAAAAATTAACATCTTCTTTGTTACTTTGCTGTGATGTTCCCGGTTTAATAAATGCTTTAAAGAAAGACTGCTATGTGAAAGAACAGTGGAGACTATTTATTGACTCATCTTCACGTAGCTTAAAGGGAGTTTTGCTTCATAGCGGGAATGTGTATCTATTTTTTCCGGTAGTATATTCAAGATGTACTAAGGAAAAGTATGATAACATGAAAGATCTTCTTCGAATGATCAAATATAAAGAGCACAAATGGAAATTATCTGGTGATCTTAAAATGCTAACATCGTTCGTATTAGGCCAGCAATTAGGTTACACAAAGTACCCTTGTTTTCTGTGCTTATGGGATAGCAGGGATTCAAAAAACCATTATACAAAAGAAGTGCAGGAAAGTAAATCAGAATTGAAATCTGGATCTCACAATGTTACTCGTGAGTCTTTAGTGGACAAAAACAAAATCTTACTTCCACCTCTGCATATAAAACTAGGTGTAATGAAGCAATTCGTAAAGGCTTTGGATAAAGAAGGGGACTGCATTCAATACCTAGACAAGATGTTTCCACAAATTTCAAATGCCAAATTGGTAGCAGGTATTTTCGATGGACCGCAAATCCGAAAAGTCAGGAAAGATCTAAATTTTATAACAACTATAATAGAAGTGCAAAAAGAAGCTTGGTTGAGCCTCAAGAAGGCAACTGAAAATTTTTTAGGCAATCATAGGAGCGCCGACTGAAAAGAAGTAGTTCGAAAATGGTTGACAACTTCCAAAAAATGAGATGCCACATGAGTTGGAAGTTGCACTTCTTGGATTCCCAAATTTACTACTTCCCTGACAATCTTGGTGCCTACAGCGAAGAGTATGGTGAAAGATTTTACCAAGACCTCAAAGTAATAGAAGAGAGATACCAGAGAAGATGGGATGTCAGTATGATAGCTGACTATTGCTGGTCTTTAAAAGAGGATTTACCAAAGAAAAAACAAAGAGGGGGAAAAAAGATGCCATTGCGGAGGAATTTTGAAAATAAAAGAGCACGCTATCATCAGAAAATCTGAGCCACGACAAGCATTCAAGACAGCATCCTCTCCGGGAATTGTGGGAAGGGATGTTTTTCTAGGTGTCGTTTTTGATAGTGCAGAGGGATTTAACATTTTTGTAGTTGGATAGAAGGCTAGTTAGTATCTATCTGTACAAAAAAAATGAATTTTGAACCATAAAATTGTGAATACTTTGAATATAAGATACCCAACCCTATCCGGGGGTAATTCTTGAGAGCGGTGAAGAAGTTACAATTTGTGTAGTGCAATAGCTGATTAGTCTAATCTAGCCATTTAAAGAAAAAAAATTTAACGCCAAATCACAAAGTAATTAATTTTTCAAATATTCAACCCTTAATCCTATCCGGGGGTAGTTTTAGAGATGCAAGAGAGCTAAATTTTCTTTATTTTACAAAGAAACGTAAAACTATTGTGCGTCCACAAATTTGTTTCTCAAAGTCATAAAAGTGAAGGTTAAATTTCTTCAATTTTTATCCCTTCGGAAGGGGTGATTTTTAGGGGTAAAAAAGTTTGAACATTTTTAGGGAAAAGACTGAACAGCTCACAACATATTCATAAAATACAACACTTTTCCATGCATCATATAACAAAGATATACATTTTTGAAAGATACAACCCTTTGAAGGGGTTGTTTTTACAGGGATGAATAAGGATGCGAAATTTTTTTGGTCATATTTGAGTTAAATAGTGAACAGTTATTAGGTTTTTGCACTCTTTTGCATTTTGTGATGATTCAACGTCGTAATTTGTTGTAGGGATTGATATAATTCTGAATACCTTAAATCCAGCAAACTTGAGCTCTTATTTTAAGGTTAGAAAAAATACTGACCTGATGAAGCAATTCTGAGTTCATATTCGGTTTCAGCGACCCCGAGAACATAAGGGTACATTGGTCTCATTTCTGGGAAAGAAAAAGTATATTTTTTAGTGGATCACCTTAAATTCCACAAATCTAAGCCCTTATTTTGAGGGTAGAAAAAAGTGCTGACCTGATAAGGCAATCCTGAGGTTATATTCGGGTTCAGGCACCCCAAAAACATAAGGGTTCATTGGTCTCGCTTCTGGGACAGACCACTTTTTCTTTGTAGAGCTGTGTTATTTATTTTAAAAAAACAGTTAGAGAATAATCGTATTTTCTGATTGAAATGTAATTTTTGTCATTTTTTGGAACAGTAAATTTGTATAAAAAGATTATTTAATTATTAAAGAATTTTTTACTGTTTATTTTCAAAATTTATAAAAATTGAGCCAGAGATATCAACTTTCTTTTTAAGTTAGTATCCGATGCTACGTTTTGTAGAATAATTACATAATTTTGATACATTTATTTTTATGTTTAATAATGTTCTATTTGTTTAAACAATCTTCATTTGCTGAAGCAGTTTTTTTCGATAGCTGAAAAAATGAAATAATATAGAACACATAAAATTATGTTTCTGACTATATAGTGTAAAGAAAGAATACATTTATCACTTTTTAATTTCTTGAACAAACATTTTTTTTTTTAAATAATTACTTATTCAGAATACTTTTAATATCATTACTAATTGTATGTCTTGAATTTTATTTCTTTTTTTTGATAATCAAAAAATAACTGCTTGAGCAAATAAAAATTTAAGAAAAACAAATAAATTTGTTCAACATTAGAAGAAATGTATCAAAATTATATAGTTATTTAACAAAAAGTAGCATAAGATACCTATTTGTAAAAAGTTGACATCTCTAGCTGTTTTAACATATTGTTGACACGCAGGGATGCTTTTTAGGCCATTAGCAAGTAAAAGCTTGGCACCTCCAAGAGCGCCGATGATAAGGACGATCAGTTTAACAGAATATTCCGGGTACAATCGTTGTAACTCCCTTATAAGGTCTCGATACCTCTCTTTCTTTTCATTCTCCTTGGTTATGATGTTTCTGTCAGCTGGTGCCGAAAATTTCGTAAAGAACATAGTTCGCTTCTCGAAGTCAAGAAGAACCATGTTAGGCCTCGAGTGAGCAACAAAAACAATTGTCGAGAATATAAAGTTCCAGTATATGCGGCACTTCCAATTCTCGACAATTGACACAATTTCCCTAGGAGCATTTAGATGAGCGATATTAAGGTTAATGCCGTAAGAGTGGCAGAGATGGTAATAAAGCACTTTTAGTGCCGCATTGTGCCTTTGAATATAGGTCGTTCCCTCGTGAGTTGGGCAACTAGATAGTATGTAAGCTAAATGCTCGGTGTGTGCATGGCATGCCCTGCAGCTATCATCGGGAATGTCTTGGCTCAAAATGTGGTGAAGGTATGTTAAGATGGAAATGACACCGTCTTGGCATGCAAAGATGAAACCCTCCGTACCAGACTTTAATCCGGGCGATTTAAGGAAAGCAAACGTTAGCTCAAAAGACATTGACTGATCCTTCACATTTCTGTGGAAGATACCGTGCATCCTCTTATCGAGGAGCTGCATTTTGCTCACCCCTAATACTGAAGTCAAGTCCTAGTGTTTCAGCAGCCTCCTCCGCTGCTTTGTATAGAAACGCTCCTTTACCTACTTCTTCGTGATTCCTGGCCATTTTAAGAAGAGGGTCTCTTCCATTTGCAACTCTGTGTGCTGTACTCAGAATAATTCTGTA
>NC_046660.1:133166856-133177398 GCF_010883055.1 Belonocnema kinseyi
CAGGATTTCGCCGGGAGCGGGTGCTAATCTGAAAAATTGCACCCGCTTCCAGCGAAATCGTGGTAAAATTTCAGCCACAACCACGTCTCACAACCGTGAGATTATATGCATTATATGCATGGATTTAGATTTCAACCCAACGATGGTTGTAATATTTAACGCTGGACATAAAAATATGCCGAATGAAATTTAACAAATTCTTGGCTGAGTAGGTCTTTAAATAAATCTTTACTCGATGTCAAATTAAATGTTTGGTTTTATTCAAGAAAAAAGACTCAGCCTAAATTTACAAGGACAAATCTTGACCTATAATGTGACAAAAGTAATCAAAGTTATAACATAAATGCACAATGGTTATAAAAGTCTTTTAGCTATGTGTTACTCAAGGAAGTATCTGTAGTATCAATACTTTCAGTTGTATAATTTTCAAGGGCATCGCTTACAGAATCATGCCTAAAAGTTGGCTGATCCTAATGACACAAGAGCGAGGGCTTGAGAGCTGGAGCATTTCGAACTGCAGAGGCTGCATTTCAGCATTGGAGGTTGTGATTGTATCTCGGTGAAACTGTGCTGTACAGTTCTTTTAGCGCGGGACAGTCCAGATCTTCCAGATTACTCACATCTTGCACGTACTGGGACAACCATTTTTTCTTTTCGAACCCCTTGAACTTAGACTGCACGAGTGCCATCTAGTGTATCTCGTATTATAAGCCTCACTTCTTCATAGGTTGTGTCACCAGATGTCCACTCAAGACCTTGGTAATTGCGTGTCTACCATAAATCTTCACTATTGTATTAGGTAGGCAGCAGGTCTCAAGAGTAGGGTGATCAAAACCGGTAGACCACAGGTTGAGTGACTTCCTGAATAGGAATGATAGCCAAATTCTTGAAAACGAACTGATTGATTGGTTTCTTGAAGCCTGGCGCGTCCACGAAGAACTCCATATCGATGAAAACTAAAGTCTTTTGCTGAAATCATCTTACTTTTATACCTGTCATCCCCACCAATACCAAAATTACCCCCACCAATAACAACATTACCCCCACCACTGCCATCTTAAATCAACTTCTTCACGCTACCACTAAGGGACGGGTATTGAATAATACGATAATGTATAATTACACAGTAGTATGCAGTTTCATCAGGGAAATTGTTTTGCCGATTCAAATTCGAAACGAACGTCCACGGAGACCTGTTTAAAAAACTCATTTTGTTTTGAGCAATCAAGGACAATAAGTGGAGCGTATTCTTTAATATCACTTTTCTTCAAAATTGGTACAGGCTCTTTACCATAGTATGCTATCTGAAAGTTTGCATACATCTCATACAGTAGCGCAAACAGATAATGGTTAAAGATTAGTTGCAAAATACCGTACGGATAGTACTGTGAATAGAGTAATACCTTGAGATTGCTTATATTACAGTAATCGAAGCAATTAGGATATCTGGCTACTTTATTCTTTCTGCCTCTCTGGACACCCGGTTTAATGTACCATGGTTCCTCCAACTGAATTGATGTTTTCACCGTCCATATATGTCTTCAGGTGTTGGGAAGTAGGGGGTATTCATAGAATTCCCATGAGCCAAAACTCATGTTTGTGAGAAAATCTTTCTCAATAATGTTCAGCAACTGTATCTTTTGCTGATCTGAAGTCTCTACATATAGTATCATCCACTCCACTTTATGTATCGAGATCATAAATTGCTCCTCGATTCCTGGCTGTTGTCGTGCCTAAACAACAGCATTCAAGTCAGTCCGCGATCTTGTCAGGCCAAGTTCTGCTTCGCGTTTACAACGATTTTTCGATAGTCTTCAGCAAATCCTAAGATCATACTGAGTGAAAGAGTGACATCAAAGTATCCCTCATCATTGGTTGGACGTTTTGTTCCTTCCGGGATTTCAAGCCATCCTGCATTCTCCATAAAATTAATTTGTCCGGGCCTAAATGAGGTGTAGTTTTTCATGGTACTAGTGAGATGGACATTCTTGCAACAATCAACCTCAATACCACTGACTTCATAGCGAATTTCATCAAAAAGATAGCAGATGGCATTGCTCACTAGTGTTGTACCAGTAACAGCTATAATATCATCAATTGCTAGAACCTTCAGGACATTACCATTAATGTCTTCAATCTCATAGCTAACAGTAGGAACGGTCACCACTCGAAGGCCAACATAGATTTTATTCTTTTCTGTGTCAACGTTAGAAACCGCATTAAATGTGAGCAATTCAACAAATCAAAGGGCATACTTCTTATGAGAAGAGAGTTCTATTGTTGGAAAATACTCTGCTTCTAGCACAGAAGAGCTTCCTGTTGTCGTAAAGTGAATGATTCGACCATGATCGTGTCCTTCTTTATGCTGACTCTAGTCTGTTCATCGCGCGCTCCTATATAGACAGTATTTACCTTTTATATGCAGTTGCCCACATAGAAATTTGAGACACAAATGTCCGCATTCAACACTGCCATAGTCTTTATACATATCATGTTTGTATTTTATCACGCTACCAATAACTAGGTAATCTACTGGAACCGATGGGGGCTGAAGATTGCCGAAACTGTTAAAGTATAGGACACTATCACCAATCCTTCTATGGGTTACTTTGTGGGTACAGCGCCGTGACTGTCATCAAGATTGACAATAGCTGACTCAACTTGACGAGGTCCCCTTACTGGTAGTGGATTGCGCATAAACACTCTACAAAAATGTGGAATCTTTAAAGATTTCATGCGAAGACCTAATCCTTTTCTATAGGGTTATAGGTGTAAACCTTTTCCTAGAGAAATAGCCTCCATTGAATTTCTATGACGTTGAGCTTCTGCAAGTTGTTTTTTAAAAGCGCTAGCATCATTTACCGCCTTAGCTACACCTGCTGTTTCACCAGTAAAAGCAGTAATTGCACCGAATCCAGCAACAATGGGAATCAGTGGCAAAACACCTACAAGTTTTATAAACATCTTCTTCTTCTTCTTCTTTAACTCCGTACCGAGTTTCGTTTTGTCATTTATCATGTTTGTTATTACCAGTGCTGCGACTTTCTCGTTAATTTCAGCCTCTTTAGAAAAAACACGCTCCCAAGCTTTACTGGCTAGTACACAATCTGCAGCGTCTCTTCTTTCAACGTTCTCACGATTTCTCAAGTATGCAATGTCTAGTTCTTTGCAAACTGCGTCTTATGGATTGATACCAGCATCACCTCTAGCAAGTCGTTTAGCTAGATTCGTACCTGAACCACAGTATTGTTAGCCAGACAAGCGCAACTCAAACGGCAAGTTGTTGATAAATTTGTTGACTAATCCTTTACCTCGATAATGAAGTGATGTTTTACGGTGCATAATCATTCCACACTCTGCGAAAGTTAGCACGGAACTGATGTAAACGCTATATAAGGGCTGTATTTATACCCAAGAAGATTTGTCAGTGCGTAACACTTAACTCATTGCCTAGTTAAATGCTTGATTAATCGAACTCGAGAATGGAAAAGGGAAAATTGTCGCTTGTCAAACAACTACATAATACCGCTAGAAAGAATAATCCACGTGGTCGCGGGTGGTTCCTGTTAAAAGCAAAATTTTACTAGATGTCACACCAGCATTGAAATTTATAGTGGATAGATATTTTACCTGCACTGATCTTCAAGTACAACAATACCAAACATCGATCAATCGGGATGAAGCCAAAAGTCGTCACTGCCGTGGATGAAGAGAAGCTTATAAAATTCTTTAAAAAACTACAATCACGTTTTTGCAATTGGACGACAGAGATATTTACTGTTGATCGTATTATGTTGACGAATCCAGTGATGCACAAGCTGAAGGACTATCAAGATCGATTCATCGCTGGCGGATTCTATAAATAAGAACTTCTTAAAGTTAAACATCCAGACGTATGACTTGTAGAAAAAATAATCAAGAAACGTGCAGCAAAATATTGGGGTTTGATAGTTCACAGAGCAGCTGGATAGATAAATTCGATATGTAATCAACTTCGTGCAATGTTAAATTAACTCTGTGCAATGTTGAATTAACTCTGAGTAAAGTTGATTCAACGTTAAATCAACGTAAAATCTATATTGAACGAACGATGAAGCAACGCTGAATGAACGTTGAAATAATGTTGAATCAATGGTGAATCAACGATGAATTAATGTTAAACTAAGTATCTATAGAATACTATTAAATTAGCAATATGAGTCTGCACTTGTACTAGTTATAAGGATTGATAATTAAAACGAGCAAATAACATACACATCTTTTTTTCAATTCAATTAAAACCATCTTGATCAGTATTCATGACTGTATACAAGAAGAAAACCTTATAATTACAGTTTACAACATTTGTTATACGCTAAATCTGATAAAATATGTAAGAGTCGCACGTTATTGTCAGATAGTTTGTTATCATCATTGGGTGGCCGTACTGTTCGAAAGTAAGTATCGCTTATCATCAAACGGGCTAAGTGCAGCTTTGGTTTATTTGACAGTTTCGAGATTGTGTAACAAATTCTGTGATTATTTCGCCATTGCTTTCATATTTCATAAGGCCGAGAACTTTGTTGTTGACTTGCGGCATCCTAAAAACATTATTTACTGGGAAATCTGACGTATCGTATTTGTGAATATCGTTTTTCACATCTGCGTGAATATCTGCACACCTAACTTTATAAATCAAACTGGTCATGTCAGTACACAACAATTTTCAGATTGGTTTATTGAACAGAACCTGTGTTTTTTTAATTCTATTGCAATGGAATCTTTACTAAAGTTTGCGCGACTATGGAAGTTGGACTTTGCTATGAGGGCTTCTGCTCCGTATTCACCCTGCTACTTTGTCACGAGTTTAACATTTAAGTAATTACGTACGTTCTCCATTGTCTTGAAATATACTGCATTGTTCATCAGCTTGAACAAATTCTTCTCAAACTCATTTGTAGCATTTGCTCTCATTATACTATTAAAGTCTATGTTACTTTTAAGCCATGTGGATTGACTAAACTGAAGTATTCTGTGAATTTTGATGAGTTCGAGTCCATTAGCGAGAGCATGTTTGAAAACCAGTTAATGGGGAACGTACATTCGTTTCGATGAGAGGGTAGTTAGGCGTTTCTCCTGGCTTGACAACGTTTGTTTCGAGTGTTCTGGACAAAATGGTAGATCATAGTGTTCATCATGTAGCTTAGGTGGATGCTATAAAAGGACTTTTATTATATAACCAATGGGTGAATCATCCGGAATGTTAAAATTTAAATTATTAATATTTTGTACGCACTAGAAACTATCGTAAGAGGATGCCCCACTGCCCATCCATACAGGTTGTTAGCGTCAAAATATACAATGTATACGATCTCCCCACTTTCATTGAAAACTGCTATGTATTTATTGTTGGCAATGGAGTATCGGTTGGAGCATTGGTGAAATCCACCCTTTTTGTCTTGCTCAATCATAAGCAGCATATCAACGTCAGTGAGGAATTCAAGTCGCACCTTTGTAAATTTTAATATGGCATCCCATGTCAAGTCAGGAGTCGTATAATAGTGTTCTGGTTCGAGTCCATAAGCCCCTAGACATTGTTCACTGAAGCTTTCGAATTCATCATCTAAAAGCAGGACGTTAGTCTTCATATATAATTTTCCATACTCTCTGATAGTCTAGATATTGAATGCACACCATACCTGTTGCGCATGCGTATAACCTTCGTCAGATATTGCTGAATCATTTAACGTACTATAGAATTTTTCCTTTGATGGGAGCTGATTTTCTTTAAGTCTTTCACTCAAGTCAAGGTATTCATAGGGAAGAAAACCCTTTCTCGTAAGAGTTCAATTTTTTCTCTTTCATTATCCAAAAACATGGAACTGATGATTTTATATTTAATAAGATGTGATGCTAACTTTTCTAATGATAATTCCATAAAACGAAACGAGTCTATGAACCTGGACTGTATTTTGTATACTGAACATACTTTCTGAAGGAGATGTATTTTGCTTTGTTTAGAGCAGGCACTGTCACTCTACCTTCAAAATGTGTGGCAATATCTGGGATGATGAAGTGAGCATCATATCCACTCAAAATGTGAAATACAAGAGGTATGGTGTATGAATTTTGATAGGCTTAATTACAGTCTGTGTGCGCAGCACCAAGGTATTGATCTGTGAGGTGACAGTGATCACTTACTTTCTGCATTGGTGGATGTAGATCTCTTTCACAGATGTGACATATTGTAGCTTTAATAAATGCTTCCTCTTGCTATAATGTCAGTTTATGCATGGGGTTGGAAATGTTCTACCTTGTCACATTCTTTTGCAATCTCCAGTAACTGCTGTACAAATCATTTCGCTGGTTCCGCATTATCGGGACGGTACTTTTAAGAAGATAGTGAATCATTGTAACTTCATTTCAAGTAATACCTAATGTTACACATCACATCACTTTCGGAGACTTATAAATTGCATCTTCTTCTTTAAACTTCATTTCTAAATGGTTTTAGTAGTGTCTTGCAATCTGCATAGATAATAAAAGGAACTCTTTTTCGATTCTTCAAATTTTTCAATTCAATCCTGTTTTTGCACGGTTTTGACAATATAACTCTACATTTAGTCAATTCTGCATAATATTTTGTGTGTGCATTCAGTTTTTTCATACGTGTAAAGTAGTGCATGAACAGATCACAGATGTATTTTATGCAATTATATTTCTATAGCTGACTGCTAACGAGACGAGAAAGGTCTTTGATCCATACGTAGTGAAAGTTAAATGATTACGTTCTGAGTTTCTGTTCATTTGCGTTTTCTTGACCACTGCCGTCCTTATCAGAATATTCTTCTTCGACTCATAGAAGGTTGACGTACTCGTTTTTTTTGTGCGGCGTTAGATAAAAAGGAACAACAACAAATTTCTTTTTCTTCATTATAAGGCTATAAATATTTACTAAAATATTATTTTTAATTCCAAATTTAGCCGCATCTTTCAGTGCCACGGAAAACGTTATAACGAAAAAATTTTGTGCTTCTTTGTACTGTTGGTCTCTGTATACTCGGTAAGGCACGGACTGATTTTTATTGACTGCATGAAGCGCTTTTTAATGTTAACTTCTAATTTCACAAATGAGTGTAATATCCATCTCGAGTCTCTCTCTAGAAACTCTTCCATTTCTGTCAAGATAGGATTTCTCACATTATTTCTGAAGCAGAGTTTCTAATTTGTAATTGAGTAGGTATATCTCTTCATGCTTTGTTTTGAATTTTTGTTTTAGGCTCCTCCTTAGCAATTTTTAAATAGTATGCAATGAGCACTGCATTGACTTTGAGAGCTCTGAGCTCATGTAATGTCTTACTAACGTCTGAAACAAACAAAACTTAAGCGTCATCTAGGAAGGCGTGAACATCTTTGTGAACCAGATGAGCAATGATACATGTGCGAATTCTGCTATCGAAAGCTTTGTTGACATCAATACACTTTACTCGATCACTAATTACATCGCGCTTTGGCTACTTGCTCTGAACTTCACTTCCTTTTCTAGCTAGTAGATCAAAACGTGCTTTAAAACACTCTAGATTCTTGATGACGTTAAGTCATTTTCATTTTTCATTCAATTTTAGAGGTGGTCTACCATAGAGCTCCTTTTTGATCGTCTTCAAGCACAGGTGACACACATTTCGCCACTTATTAAATTTACATAAGGGTGCATGTGGTAACAGCAAGTTTAGTGCCTTCTCAATAGTGGGACCTAGTTTTGTACACTCGTCGAGAATCATTTTGCACTAGGTTGTATAAGTCACTATTAAAGTTTTTCACTGTATCTCTAAATCACTATTAAAGTTTTTCACTGCGTCTGAAAGTCACTATATCTATATATTTATAAGTTACTTTATCTAAAATTTACTAGCTTACCAGGTCTATAATTTACTAGAATTTAAAGTTATTATTAAACTTTTTTTTCACTATGTTTATAAATTACTATTTTTTTAACTTTACTACTCTTATTTCCCCTTCACTTACTATGCGCTTGCTTACGTTAATAGTTACCGCTTCACTGTCTCAAATCAACTATTTGGATTCCACTAAAACCCTGCTTATATATGCCGAAAAGCCACTCTATTCGTCACAACAGAAATTTATAGTAGAATCTTTAGAAACCACACCCATGATCGAAATTTCTAGAAGATTTCATTACGAGAATCTCGAATTTCATACCTCAAATCCATGGAACCTTCGAAAAGTGTCAATAGATCCTTCCATCATAATCGATACAGAATGTATCACAATGTAAAAAAATATGTTTCAAAAGAAGGTTCGATTAAGAGAATCTCAAAGGCAGTAGGTTGAAATGCTTCAAACCTTCTAGAAACTTCTGTAGATCTTTCTAGTAGAATTCTTGGAAAACGCATTTCTCTAAAGTAGTGGTCGGCATGCTCCTGACCAAGTCAGGCTACCCTGACCGGGCTGACCAGCAACCTACTTTCTGTTCAGATACCTGTAAGTTTGGGCAGACTATCCCTTTTTTGAGGGGTCCTTTGTTGATAAATGGGAAAAAAATTTGAGATTAAAAATTGTTAATTTTGCAATCAGTGATTTGAAAATAATATATATTTGGAATCTATAAATTTTTCTGATTCCAAAGAGATGTAAATTGTCTATAAAGGTTTAAAATTTGAGAAGTATTTAGTATTAAATTGAATATTAAGCTAAAGTTTCTTGATTTTAAACTCCGTCAAATATTTAACGTTTAAAGTCTACAGTTGGGCACATTGTCAAGTTAGTCATCAGGTGAAAGTAAAATTTCTATTGAAAAAAAAAATGTTTTTGGAGAAGACAGATCTCAAAATTATTAACGCAGTTGGCCGCATGAAAGGGGTCTCGCCTACGAATCTGTTCTCTGACCTTACTACAAAAAAGAAGTATGTTATTACACATATTCGCAAAGGTCACACAAAATATAGCACAAGAATTATGGTCGAGTTCGAAAACTAATTTGCAGTCTTTTTACCTAGTTGAATCATAAGGATCTTTGATAATGCAAACCATTAGGTTCGCATTCTCCTTTAAATTAACTGACTATAATGCGTATCAATTTGTGCTGTAAAAGCCTACTGCGCATCCATAGGTATCATAAAAGTCTACGGAACAGCTCTATGTTCTGCAGAACATTACTGCCCATCATTTGCGATATCAAACAATCCTGCTCATTCACAAGTGTTACATAAGTGCATTGCGTAGATTTATGTACTCTAAAATACTACCACGCATCTATATGTGTGCCCTGCATGCATCGAATCATACAGAACTTTCCATCGAATCTTAAAGAACCTTCGATCGATCTTTCTGGGATGTATGAAGATTAGGGGTAATAAGAGTTAGTGGTTTTTACAATTAACTGGATCGATTTCTCTAGAACTGGAAGGCGTATTGAGAACACACGTCAGACCTTCTAGAAAAACACGCAATATCGATTGATCTTCTGGTAAGTTTGATCACGTAGAAAAACTTAAAAGCAAAAACGTCTTATGTTTAAACTGCGTAGAAACTTCGGATTGTAAAATCCGAAATGTTCATCTGAAATTTTCGAAATATTAAATGTATAGTGATATCAAATGACGGCTGTAAATGTTTAAAGGTTTTACTTATTTCCGACCATATAAGGAATTAATTGATAACTTATTTGTGAACTTAAAATTAAACTTGAATGTTCTTACATGGACGTAAAACAGAAGTGTATGTAATATCAATCAGATAATACATTGAATTAAGTCAAGCAAATGGTGAATATTTTGAATAAAAAATAAAAAAATAAAAAGGGGATAAGTAAGCGCAGAACGAATGATGTTTAATCTGCATTTAAAATTCTGTATCTTTTACGTTACTTGAACTCAAATTTTATTTTACATTTATAAACACTTTCTCAAATGTGTTTAAGCTAATATTACATCAAACTTGACATCATTGTGCACTCGCGAGGACAGATAAAAGTCGTTATCTAATTTCGATTAAGGATAACAAGTTTTGATTAATTGACAATTTTTTTAAATTGTAATATTTCATAATAATTGTAATATCAAAAATATATAGTTGTCAAATACAGTTGCAGAATTCCAATAGGCGATGCGCACGCGTTCGGACGATTTCAGTATCTGATTGTGCTTCAGTTGAACCTAATAATAATAGTATGCCTAACATTTTAAAAAGGTAGTAGATGTTTAGCATGAATATCTGCATGTTGGGCGGTATAATCTTACCTTTTGAACATCTACATTTAAATATCCATTTTTTCTACGTTTTCTTTTCGAATTAACAGTTCGGAGATTTGTGGAAATGCTCTGCTTTTAGTTTTTCTTTACGTTAAATGCACTAGAAACATAAAAAGAACTAATGTCTTCCACAAACTTTTTCAGAACCTAAAAGTGATCGAGAACAAAGTTCAATCAATATCAAACACATGGGAACAATTTTGGAAAGCAAACTTAAAGGTTTTTTATTATAGAAAATCTGACTTATAAGTGGTTTCTATCGAAAAAACGATATATATTAACACAAAAAACT
>NC_046660.1:133177498-133178712 GCF_010883055.1 Belonocnema kinseyi
AAATTTTTCATATTTGAATCCGCCATATCTCGGCTATGAAAAATCTTATCAAAAAGTTAGGCATCGCATTTTGAAGGTAAAGAGTAGTTCTTTACGATGTCAGATTCGGATTCAGCGCAGCAAAAACCTTCGGGTATAGTAGGTCTGGTCTCTGGTTCTGAGAATTGTTGGCCTGTGTTATCCAAATTATCAAGTCCACGAAGTATATTTCATCATGACAAGTTTTCCCTTAGTACTCATAGCATTTGATAATACGGTGAAAGACTCAAGCGACAAGCGCGGTGGGCACTCAACGTTAGAGCTATTAGACATCGCGCGCCATTACAAATTAACATGAGAGATTTTTGTCCATCCCAAGGACGAGCCGTGCCAAGCGCAACAATCACCAAGCTTGCGCTACTGTTGCCATTAGCACGAGTGGCTCGTTAAAATTCACGAACGGCTGTATATTAAAAACCGTGGCTAGTGCCATGCTAAGTTTTTTATTTTGTCATTAACCGCTCGTGTCAAAAGCAGTAGCAGCTCTTACCACGGTTGCTCAGTGTAGTTACTTCCTGGCCAGAGGATACTCGCGGATAATTTTAGAACTCTTATTTTACTAGCAATTCATATAGTTCCTTAGTCCATGAAACTGACGAGTTAAATTTATTAGCTATGTAAAAAGATGACATTGATGATATTTTTAAAAGACGGACAATCGAATTAAAATAGAAGTTTGGGACGCATTTAAATGAATGTCAAAAAAGCTGATGGTATACTTTTTAAATGTTTAAAAAATAAAATTCCTTTACCTGCTGATATTGTAGTTGTTTTAAGTTGTGATGTTTTGCCATTATAAGATTTTCTACGATTCTATAACCCTTCCGAGAATTTACGCGGCGCCGCAGATAGGTGTAACTGGAGCTGTGCGGTGTGCACGGGGTCTGCGGTTGTCACTCAGGCGATCTCTCGGCCGTGAACAAACAAAAGCGGAGAGAGCTACAATGAGTTAGTTCCCACCCACCGCCAGCCCAAAAGCGGCGTTATAGTAGAGTTTCACTGTAAGAATGTATAGATTTATGATGAGAAATAGTCATCGTTATAACACCTGGACACGCGTCATCAGAACTAAGTTTCACTTAAAAGAGCAGGCTATAGTTTGTACCCTACAAATTATATTTTAGGGATATCTCCTGAGTTTTTCTAACGAATATGAAAAGAATTGTTAGACTCCT
>NC_046660.1:133178812-133192804 GCF_010883055.1 Belonocnema kinseyi
GCAAGGGTGCTCCTTTGTGATGCTTTCGCCCGTTTTTGAACAAAAAATTTATTCAAGATGCTATGTAACCTCAAATATAGCAAAAAACGGTGTTTTTTGCACGTTTAGGTTACAATATCTCGAAAAGTGAGGGTGATGGAATGTTTCTGAGGTCGGATTCGGATTCAGCGCAGCAAAAACCTTCGGGTATACTAGGTCTGGTCTCTGGTTCCGGACCTTTGTCAAATTTTGTCGGCCTGTGTAATCTTTTTAGACGATTCATACATGCGGAACTTTCAGAGACTTTTCGAATTAAATTGTTGGATTTCAGTTGTTCATATTAAAATTCCACTTTTAATGACTTTATATTGAACGAACAAAATATTCTCTAACAATTTAAATTTTCGCAATAGAATTTGAAGAAAATATTTTTGAACAGAACTTTTAAATTAGAATTGAACTATTTACGGCTGCGAATATAAAATAAAAATAAAAATAAATAACTTTCTTTAACCCTAGGACCCCCAAATGAATGAATGCCTTTTCATAGATACATTCCAGCGCAAGTTTTAGTAAACGAAGATTACTTCTTGTATGCGATGTTACTCACTAGACGGATCATTATGTCTGAGACGATCGACCCGACATCCTAATGCCTGGGAAGAACGGCGGAAGAGACTATAACATTCACAATTCTTCTTCACTGATTCGCAATTTGCAGGCAACCTGTGTGTACAAAGAAAATTTTTAAGTAAAGCAAGCTCCACCCAGAAATTGTTTTCTTTATTCAAAAAAATCTGTTTCGTTGATCAAATTCGTTTGTTTCAATTTAAAAAGGTTTTTAGTTGAGTCATTTTGTGAACTCTAGAAAATATTTTATTGATTCAGCACAATTTTTTGATTGCATCTACTCAATAATTTGAAAGAAAATTTTACCAGAATCATGCAAAAAATTTGGTCGATTTACCCTAAATATTTTATTAAAACCATCTTCAAAGTCGTGGACGCATTGGCACTTCACTTAAAAAGCGATTTTGTTTGAATACATTTTTTTAATTCAATACACCACCCTTATTATTTATATTTAAGAAAACATTTATTTAATTGCAATATATGGATGATATTCAAACTTATTAAATTAAACAAACCATCTATTTTATATCACTTTTTTTTTATTCAAACAAATAATAGTTCTTCGGTCGTCCGCGTCAGTTCCAGGTAGCGGCGGCGCCGTTTATTTTTAAGCATGAAAAATGGTATTCGAATGCATCAACCTGATTATGTGGAGTATGGAAGAGGTGTGAGAGAAATTAAACGAATAATTGTGCGAAAAGTGCACGAAAATTGGGTCCTACCCAGTGATATAATCGATATTTGAAAAGCAAGTTATTTTCGTATTGTATTCAGAATGTATTCTTGAGCCTAGGAAAACATTCAAGGATTTATTACGTGTTTCAAAATTGTGAGAGGTTTATCTAACATATAGCATTATCGCGACCGTTTAAAAAAGTAACTTTTTCTTAATTTTTAGTTTTGAAAATGTTTTTTCTATCCAACTTAAATTTTTTTTTATTTATGCTGGGGTTTTTCTTAATTGCCCCTAAAGTTTTTCAAGCTCATTTTGAATTCTTAGGGATTTCATGATTTTTGTTAATTTCCTTGAATTTTTCTCAATGTATTTCAAATTTAATCGATGGAATAAATGAATGCACTTATTTAATTCACACTGAAGTCTTTGAAACCCTTCTTGAAGTTTTAGGAGTTTGATCAACTTCTTTTTAATTCTCTTGAATTCTTTAAAATTCACTCTAATTTCGCTGAAATCAGTGGAATATTTTTGAATTTTTGTATTAACTTACATAGAATTTTTATGAATTTCATCGAATTCTTCTCATTAACCTTAACTTTCAAGCGTTCGCGTGGACTGTTAAGTAACCGGGTTTTTTAAACTTCGAATGGCACGCTCACCAGTAAGATTTAGGTGAGGTGGGAGGGACATGTATTCCTTAGTGACAGTTCCTGCTACTAGTTACGGCAAAAGTTATATCAACCCAGTAGTTATTTTTCAAAAACTTAGAACTAAAGAATCTTTCGAAAAGTAGCCGCCCCCATTTTAAAAGTGCAAGTGGAAAAATAGTGGCAAAAGGAATCAAATATATTTAGTTTCATGAAAGAGACTATTGAACTTTATTTAGCAAGTAACTTAAAAGTAAAGATTTTTATAGATATTGTTGATCAAACATTTAACTAGTTGACAATATTTAACTTATTCACGAATGTAACTTCGTTAACATATTGTTCGAGAAGAATAACTAAATGCAGTAATTAGTTCAAAGAAACTACACAGAGAAACTCTGGCAAGAACGGTTAGTGTTAAAATAATTTTGTTTCATAGCACTAGTCACAGTTCCCAACACACTGCTGTTCTTGAATTCTCACAAGCCACTCGCGCTAATGATAGCAGAAGCGCAAGCTTGGCAACTGGGATCAATGAAGTAAATATTGATGTGAAGAGTAACTGTGTTTATTTGTCCATAATACATTTGAAAAATCTAAGGGATTATCAGAAGCGATACATTCACCCATAAAGAATCAAATTTTTTAAATAATAGATTTAATGCTTTGACGATGATTCGTTTAGATAAAAAGAGAATTGCCTTTTTTTATCTAAATGAATCATCATCTAAGCATTAAATCTATTAATAAAAAAGTGTATTTTTTATGGGCGAATGTATCGTTTCTGATAATCCTTTAAATTTATCAAATGTATTATCAACACATAAATACAGGTACTCTTCACATCAGTATTAACTTTATTAATTTCAGATGATTACTTATCATTGTTTTAACGACAAAAAAACGAAAAAAGATTTTTGTTCTTAAATGTGAATAAAAATGATAGAATCTGATGTTATAAGTAATTACTACGTGCATATGTGGGTTCATTCATATGGATCGGCTGATGCCACTTACTATATAGCGCAGTTGGCATATTGCGGTGAATGAGTCGAGCGACAAGTGTGGTTGTTACTAAACGTCAGAGCTATTTGACACCACACGCTATTGAAAGTCAAAACGAGAGATTGTTGCTAATCCCAAGAACGGGCCGTGCCAAGCGCAGCACCTAACAAGCTTGCGCTACTGCTGTCATTAGCACGAGTGACTTGTGAGAATTCACGAAAGGCAGTGTGTTGGGAACTGTGGCTAAAGCTATAAGAAAAAATTATTTTAACACTAACCGTTCTTGCCAGAGTTTCTCTGTGTAGTTTCTTTGAACTGATTACTGTATTTAGTTATTCTTCTCGAGCAATAGTGTTAACGAAGTTACTTATGTAAATAAGTCAAAAATTGTCAACTATTTCAATGTTTCATCAACATTTCTCTATAAAAATCTTTACTTTTCAGTTACTTGCTAAATAAAGTTCAATAGCCTCTTTTATGAAACTCAATATATTTGATTGCTTTTGCCACTATTCTTCCTTTTGCACTTTTAAAATTGTGGCAGTTACTTTTAGAAAGATTCTGTAGTTCTCGGTTTTTGAAAAATAACTGCTGTTCAGGATGAAATTCAAAAGGAAAAAATAAATCTATTAATTAAATTAAATTCGAGTCAATTTAGAGAAATTTAAGCTTCAAGCGCTTGCGCCAACTTGACTCACACCGGCGCTTGCGTGGACTGTCAGTTGACCATCCATGTTTTTTCTTCATTATCGTTCTGTTTTATGTACTTTTCATAAATGATTAACTGACTTGAGTGCAAAATAACTCTCATAAATCCCGGCAAACACCTTTTTGAATGAAACTCCTTTTTTATTCAAAATGTTGTTAGCCACCAACATAATATATGTTTAATATGCAAAACGTCCGCCTTTGGTTTATAGAAATTAGGCAACATAGTAAAAAAGTAGACAAAGAAAGTGAAAAATTACAAAGTAAGTAGGTAGGTATCATTTTAGTTTTTAAGATCATTTAGTGTGTTTCCATTTCCTCATTATCAGACACCTGGCAATCATCGTACCTCACTGTGTTTATTGGTTCCCCTTAGTAAAGTTGCGATTTTTGAGCTGTGCTGACGGGGATAAGAGGATTGTGTTGATATAACTTTTGCCGTAACTAGTAGCAGGAACTGTCACTAAGGAATACATGTCCCTCCCACCTCACCTAAAGCTCACTGGTGAGCGTGCCATTCGACATCTCAAAAACCCGGTCACTTAATACTCCACGCGAGCGCTTTAAGGTTAAGGTAAATTAGAAGAATTTGATGAAATTCATAAAAATTCTATGTAAATTTATTTTAAAAATTCAAAAATATTCCACTGATTTTAGCGAAATTAGAGTGAATTTTAAAGAATTCAAGAGAATTCAAAAGAAGATGATAAAACTCCTAACAATTCAAGAAGAGTTCGAAAGACTTTAGTGTGAATAAAAAAAGTGCATTGATTTATTCAAGCAATTAAATTTGAAATAAATTGAGAAAAATTCAAGGAAATTAAAAAAAAAATCATGAAATCCCTAAGAATTCAAAATGAGCTTAAAAAAGTTTAGGGGCAATTAAGAAAAACTACAGCATGAATAAAAAATAATTTAAATTGGATAGAAACAACATTTCAAAGCTAAGAACTAAGAAAAAATTACTTTTTGAAACGGTAACGATAATGTTATAGGTTAGATGACCCTCTCACAGTTTTGAAACACGAAATAAAACCTTGAATGTTTTTCGTAGGGTTAAGAGTACATTAAGAATACAATATGAAAATAACTTGCCTTTCAAATGATCGATTATATCACTGGGTAGGACCCTTTCTGCTTTCTGAGTGAAGTGACAATGTGTCCACGACTTTTAAGATGCTTTTAATAAAATATTTTGGATAAATCAACCAAATCTTTTGCATGATTCTAGTAAAATGCTCTTTCAAATTATTGAGTAGATGCAATGAAAAAATTGTGTTGAATCAATAAAATATTTTCTAGAGTTCACAAAATGACTCAGCTAAAAACCTTTATTAATTTAAGCAAACGAATTTGATCAACCAAATAGATTTTTTTGAATAAAGAAAACAGTTTCTGGGTGCAGTAAGCAGAACATTATGTATATTCGGTGAAGTGTGGAATTCGTCCTTTACCGGTATTGTTTTATATTCCTTCATATTGTCTCTGCTTGATGCCTTTAGCTCGCTTTACTTAAGAATTTTCTTTGTAAATATAGGTTGCTTGCAAATTGCGAATCAGTGAAAAAGAATTCCAAATTTTGTACTCTCTTCCGCCATTTTTCCCACGCATCAGGATATCGGGTCGATCGGCTCAGATACAATGATCGGTCTAGTGAGTAACATCCCAATACAAGAAGTAATATTCATTTACTGAAACTTGCGCTGTAATGTATCTATGGAAAGGCATCAATTAATTTTAGGGGTCCTAGGGTTAAAGAAAGTTATTTATGTTAATGCCCGTTTCATCTCTTTGTCTGTGCCTGTACTATTTCTAAGCCATTACGCGGCAACCATCAATAATGTGTTCGACGGATTCGTTAGTATCTCCACATAATCGATAGTCTTACAACTGTGTAATTTGAATCTCACGCCGTTTCTTACCTTGTGCAACGCCCCTACCTCCAATATGTCATGGGAAAACTAACCTTTTATTCGCATCTTTACTCTAGTTTATTCCTTGCTTGGCCACTACCACGCAGATGGTTCCGTTCAACCTATCAGAGTCGACGTTAAGCTATTTGGTGAGCCCAAAAGAGTACGTGTTGACAGGGATGGGATTGCTGTTGAATGCCATGATCTTTTTGGCCGAGTTGAAAGGACTTTTAAGATACGGTCTGATTCTTTTAGTGAACGCAGTCATAAAGTTTACCTTAACTATCGTTGACAAATTAATGTTGGACTGAAAAATACACACATATTTATATGAATCACCGTCAGCCATTGCTTCGATGTGCACCTCGTTTTGGTTCTCTAGCTCTCCCGTCCCTAATTCTTCTCTGATTAAATGCACTGTTCTGCATTTATCTACATAGTTATAAATGTTTGGGAAATTCCGAAACATTTAAGTTGCTAAGATTACAAAAATTTACGAAATTAGGTTGCTGAAACGAAATGCAGTATCTTTTACAGTTAAACAAAATTTTTATTAGCATTTAGAAACAGGATCCAAACATTTCAAATAGTTTCCTTAAATTCCTAAATGATAACAATAAGAAGTGCGCGGTTTCTAATGTGCACACTCCTTGTTTTTCAAAAGGTAAGGTTGCTTGCACAGTATATTGGTTTCAAAGTGACATCTTGCGAAAATTTTCCAAACGTTGGTGACCTAGTGCTAGACCAATGAGCTCACCCGCTATTCGCGAGCTAGAGAAGTTTTTTTTGAGAAAGAAGGCATCATCTTTCTTAAATTTGTTAACAACAAGTACATTGAGGGACAGGAAACTTAGATCAAATATACAACTTATTTTATTCAATATCAAGAAGTCTCTATAAAAATCAAGCATAAAGACAAGTTCTTAATTTAGCGTTCGCATGAAGATTAAAATTTTCTTGGAAAAGTTACGCAAGTTCTCAATCATTGAAACTATGAGACTCAAAAATAGAAGAATAAGGATACAAGAAGAAATCGATAACATTTAAAAATGAGAATTTCATTCAAATGTAAACATGTTAAATTAGAGTCTAATGAAAAAGTTGATGTAAAATAAGTGTAATTAAAATAAAGCAATGTACTTAATACAGTATTTAAGTCAATTCTGTGCACTAATAAGGACAGTAAACCGCGTTTCCTTTATAGCTTCTAATATTTCTAATAATCGCGGAGACTTGTGTAAGTGTGAATAATTTTCCTAAGAATCGAACAATAGAATGTCTTTATTTTAAAGTTTCTATAACTTACTGTTTATTTACTATGCAACTTTATTTGCTTCGTTAAAATGTTCTGCATCTAAATTTCTGTATAAAAAGTAGATATTTCATAAACTATTCTAAATTTGTATAACTAGAAACCGTAAAATCGCCGGTCTTGCAAGTTCTGTTGTATCTGGAGCATGAAGGAAATACTCTCCGCAACACCGACACGTTCACGCATGTGGCATAACAAAAATTTAGGATGGGTTATGCTTTCATAATTAAAACTGGGGGTAAGAAATGTTTCAGGTAATTATTAATTTTCGGTAAATTCAGCTAGAGTAAGGGTCGTTTCGTTTAGAGTAATTTACAAGTGGATAAATTATACCCGAATTTACCCTAGAAGAGGGTAATAACGCCGAAGTGTCACTTGCTGACTTTATATTTGAAGAAGCGGTTATAAATAGTGAATTAACACATATTTCTGCATACAAAGCACTTCAGAAAGATGATACTTGACATTAATGATCAAATTGTTCGCCAAATTGTTGACATAGCATATCTTATTCGTCAAAATAAATTGGACAGCCGATACAGGGCTTAAAAGTCGCCATGGTCTTTAAAGTAAGTAGGTGAATTAAAGATAAAGAAACGTAAAGTTTCGGTTTGATAATTCTGAAGATGATTTTCAACGCACAAAAGTTTCGTTTATTCTTTCAAATAAATTATTTTTCGTTAAATTACAGGAATTTTTGGATGCCAATGGTTGATGAGCAATCTTGGAATGATGGCCAGGTACGTATGGATTGAAAATTTCGGCTCGGTACTTGTGTTATTCACGATTTGCTTGAACGAGATAACTTTACCGACCGAGAGCAGTGGCACTATCGGCACATCGATCAAATGGTGATAAGGTACAGTCGGACCTCGATTCTATCAATTTTTCAAGGGCAGTTTTCACGTTATCAAGGTCGTTTTGGGGAGAAGTGAAGCTGCGCAGTAGGCATGTATCATGGTGTGCGCACTCTAATGTATTTTGGGGGGGTACTTATAGATTGTGGAAAAATGTGAGATCCGCGCCACCTAGGGGACGTAGCAAGAACTACTGTCTACAGCAACGACCCCCCTGCTTCCCCTCTCACCTTAATTTTTAGATTATGTTGACTTCTCTTTCTGAAATAAATACATGAATAATAACAACCAATAAAACAAACCAAAAATTGAACAAAATAAAATCTATCATCGATCAAATTCAATAAAATGTTTAAGTCTGTTGCAATCGATCTATCATAGAAAGATTCCAACAGACTTTAACATTTGATTGTTCGTTCTATCAGAACGATTCCAACAGACTTTAACACTTTATTGCATTTGATCGATGATCGATTTTATTCGGTTCCATTTGTAGTTTGTGTTATCGGTGAAAATCCATTGTGAATCCAAGTTCATCACGCAAAAAAAATATTATTCTTGCAGCTACAGTGAACTTGAGCAGACGTGAGCAGACGATAGAACGTTTATCATCTGTTCAAGTTCATTTCGAATTCTGAATTCACACGAGCGCCACCTAGAGGACGTAGCAATTACTATAATCCATTCACCACTTTTCTATGGAAGTGGGCACACCGTGGCATGTATGCAGAAATGGATAATGGCGGTAGATTTGGATCTCTGCACATCATGTGCGCAAACGTCAAAAACAATCAGGGCGACTAGTGGTGTGGGCACCAGACGAGGGGAAGTTGACGCTATCGGTGATCGATAGAATTGAGAAAAAGAAGAAGTTAGCAAAATGTCTGCACACTGAGGAATAAATAATAATAATACTAATTGCAGGGGATAGAACTTAATTTCTTCTTATAAATTATGAATATTATTTTATATTTTCTAAAGCTGTTCAATTAAATAATAAAATCGTTACCATTTTTTTGTTAGTTTAATTATTTAATAATTCAGACATCTTCTTGTAATCCCCACCCAACCTGAAATATCTATTTTTACAAAATAAAGACAGTTATAAGTCTTAAAGTCAGGAAGGTTACAATTATGAACAGTTTTATGTTATGTTTATACTATCTAATTGAAATACATCCGCACTTTTAGTTACATGCGCAGCAGAAAAAGTCGCTGTCAGTTAGGAGTATTGGCTGGGTGGTTGTCAGCCCAAGCCGGCTAGATAAAGTATAAAAAAAGCTATGAAACATTTTTTTCGCGTGACGTAAAACCCACACATAACCTCAAGCTGTTTATACTTGTAACCTTACTAAATTCAAGACTTATCACTGACTTCATTTTCTAAAAATTGATATTTCAGGTTAAGGGGGAATTCCAAAAGTTGAATCTTCAACCTGACAATATGAACTTCCGAACAAACTATTAATTTTCAATCAAAGGGTGTAAATTTCAACCAAGCAAAATAATTTGATCGTTTGATAGAAACGAATCATATCAAACGAAGGACAATTACCATTTTAATACAAACAAGGGACGATACGAAAAAATACCAAGAAAAGAAAAACGTTACTTTTTGAAAGCCCTACAAGAACTTGGTAACAAGTAAAAATTTTTTTTTAATCGAGAATTAAAATTTTGATACCCCCGTGAAGAAGAATATTATGAAGAATTATATTTTTGTTTTCGCCCTCTTGGTTGCCCGGCTAGGGGGAAATCAAGATTTCGTGCCATTCACCCGAAATTAAAATGGTGAAATTTGCCTCTTTCCTAAAGTTTGTACTCGTTTGTAATTTTTGTACATTTAAAGTTTTCATTAATTCCCTGTTGGTTGCCTGGCTAGCGCCTGTCTAGGGAAAATTAAAATTCCATAACATTTCCCCGAAATTCTAACTTTTCAATTGTTCTTCATACTAACGTTTGTACGTCATACGTAGAAATGACACGAGATTTTGATTTACCCATACTCGGGCAACGAAACAAATAGTGCAAAGGACGTTCAAAAGTTAGCAAAAAAATTTAAAAATCAAGTTTCGGGGGAAAGACATGAAATTTTAATTTGCCCCTAACCGGGCGCCAAGTCTTTGCATCAGTGTCAGGCGATCTTAAACGAGCCTTCTAGTAGAAGAACTAAGGGTTAGTATTTTTAAACGAAGAACCTCGTATATTGGTTATCACACTTCGAAATGCAACCTGCAACTTAAAAGTCTACATAAATCAGTTTATTAATTGCAAGGGGAGTTAGAAAGCTTGTTCCAAAAATCGAGACTTATTTAAAATTACGGAAATTAAGAATTTAAAAATAATGACAAACTAAATTTGACAAAAATAAATGTGGCTCAAGAATATCTAATTATTACCTGCCAAATATGTGGAAAAATAGGTCATATTGCTCCCACATGTGGTCAGTTAGGCCAAATACATGGAAATTCTTTGAACACAAGATATGGGCCTTGCCGCAACACATATGATTCCTCCTCACGATATCAGCGCCAGAGAAACTTACAGAGAGAAAGTTCAGTGAACCGACCTTGGAATACTTGACCTCCACAGGGGGGGGGAGCTATGGAACACGCCGCTTAAAAATAAAAATAAAAATTTAGGTCAGTGGGAAACTGAGGCAGGCTACAGCAGGAATGAAGAAAATTATTAACTAAATCAAGGTAATAATTTTGATAGAAACCAAAATTATCAATCTTTTCGGGACGTGAATAGTATTATTTGCAACTATTGTAAAAATCAGGTCATCATTTGAAGGATTGTAGACGTAGATCTTTTAATTAACGCATGCAAGAACAGCAGGGACAATATAATTCAATGCTAAATGGATCGGGAAATGAAGTGAACTTCCCCAGGTCCGGTGCTCTGAAGGAGGAAGTTCACAAAAGGAATTAAATGCACCTAAAAATTGCGAAAATCAAAACGAAAAACTTATCTCGTAAAAAATTAACTTAATTAAGGGTATTGCGATATCATTTATTAAATTATTAATAAAAGGTTTATCGGGTCCAGTGTGCACAATGATTGACACTGGAGCAGGAATGAATTTAATAAAAGAGTATAAAATCGGAGTGTTTATACAAATAGACAAATCAATCACGGTTCAATTAACAGTTATGAATGAATATTCTGTATATACTTTAGGGCAAGTAAAAATTGATGTCTTAGGATATTCAACAGCGTTTAACATAATTTCTAATATTATGCCTATTTATGAAGATGGGGTACTTATATCAGAGTTCTTTACTAATAATAATTTCAAAATAAATTACAAAGACCAATGTTTAGAATTTCTGAATAAAACACACCCATTTTAATCCAATGAAGCTATTATTGTGCCTGCTCGAACAATTTCGGATTTTTATGTGCATGTTGGAAACCTTGATAAGTAGGAAGGCTATATTACAGATTTGTCAATACGAAATGGTATTATTTAGGGAAGACCATAGCAAAAAATGATAACGGTCAAGCATATCTGAAGGCGGCTGATACTCTTTCTGACCCTATAGAAATATATATTCCAAAGGTTATTTCAAAAGATTTTGGAGAAATTAATTAAGCTCGAGAAATACAATTAGAAGACCAAACCATATACTGTAAGAAAAACGCGAATCCTTTTAATAAAATATTCGCGAAATTCAAGCTGTCGCCACAAATTGTACAATAATTGTGTAATTTCTACAATATAACAGGCGAAGATAGAATAAAACACCTTGAAGAATTATTGCGCTTGGATTATTGAGATCCCGAACGATTGAAACATGTACATGATTTAATTAGAAAACATGCTGACAGGTTTCACATAACCGAAGAAGCATTAAGAGCTACTGACGTTTTACGCCACCAAATCCCAACGACGGATGATGTTCCTATTTTTTCTCAGAAATATCGTTTTTCTTTTATACATAAAGAGGAAGTAAACAAGCAAGTATACATACTTTTAGAAAAGGGTATTATTAAACCTTCACAATCCTCTTATAATGCACCTATTTGGATAGTACCTGAAAATTACGATTCCCTTAGCAATAAACGCTGGAGAATGGTGCTAAAGTCAAGCACCATTCTCCAGCGTTTATTGATATCCAAAATATTTTGAATCAACTTGGAAAATCCCGGCACTTTTCTGTATTTGACATAGCATCAGATTTCCCCCAAATAAATATAGATTCCGCTGATGCTCACAAAACGGCACTCTCAACACCACACGAACACTACGAGTTCAAAAGAATGCCCTTTGGTTTAAAAAATGCCCCAGCAACATTTCAAAGACTAATGGATGGCATTTCGACTGCTTTGCAAGGAACTGAGTTATTTGTATATTCAGATGACATAGTATTATATGCAGACAGTTTATAAGAACACACTGAAAAATTTAATAATTTAATGCAGCGATTACAAATTTCTAACCTAAAATTACAACCCGAAAAATTTGAGTTTTTGCGCCATAAATTTAGTTATTTCGGTCATGTGATAGATCAAGATGGCATTCGACTCGACCCAAAAAGATATTGGCAGTAAAAGAATGTCCTATATTAACAAAAAGCACATACCATTTTTTTGGGATTAGCCGGGTTCTACAGAAAATACAGAGGACGATTTTCACATATTGCATACCCATTGACCCATTTACTAAAAAAGATTATTCCATTTGATTGGTCAAAAGAACATGATGCAGCTTTTAATTCCCTCAAACATTTACTTTGTGAATAACAACTATTGCAGAAACTGGATTTTTCACGACCCTTTATTATCACTTCTAGCGCCTCTGGCTACGAAATAGGAAGAGTTCTCTCTCAGGGAGGAATAGGTAAGGATGAACCAATTGCTTATGTTTCGAGGACCTATAATGATGCTGAGAAGAAATATGATACTTATAATAAATAAGCATTGGCAATTATCTATTGTGTAATAGAATTGCGAAACTGCGTATACAGTAGAAAATTCACTCTCGTGACGGACCACAAACCATTAATGTGACTTAAGGTGGAAAATAAAGCTTTCAGAATACGATTTTGGCGTAATATACAAGGCTGTTAAAGTAAACGTTATCGCTGACGCATTATCAAGGAATCTAGTGGAAGAAGAAACGATAGAAACAAAATTATCAGAATTCAAGATTTATGACAAAAATTTCCAAAACAATTCCTTAAGTGATGAGGATTTTTTAGGTTGTGAAAAGAAAAATCGAAACAATGAAATTCCACGAGGATATATTGATTTAAGGTATACAGAGAAGTCAAATTATGAATTAATTGAAAGAAACAAACTCTACCTTCGACTTCACAAAGTCATGAAAGAGAGTAAAAACTCTGAAAAAACCTCAGACCCTTCATAAAAAAGAATAAAACAGAAAAGGATGATAAAGAGCTTGAAGAAGCGTACGAATATTGTTTTAGTATTTTACGAATTCCTCTAATGAAGAAGACGATCAACAAAATTTCATTAACATTTCCGCAAAGCTTGAAGAACATATTAGAAGGATAGATTCAGAAGAAGTGAGTATGTCGAATGGAAACCCAGCGAATTATCCAATGCACAAAGATCCCCTTCTGGATCCCTTTTAGATCCCCGTCTATGCTTTTGGAAAAACGCAATGAATTACCAAGATTTTCTCACCTTAAATTAGGAGAAGCAGAATAACTCAAAAGGGGTGAATTTTATCATATATTACTTCCCATTGAATCTGATATAAAAGATATATTTTCAGAAATTATTAGTAATATTAAAACATCAATTTATTCTTTACGCACAATGACACAATATCCTAATAATGAACAGAGGGCTATATTAATTGAGCAAGCACACTCTTCTGAGCTTGGTGGGCATAAAAGTGTTACAAAAACTTATAACAGGGTTCGGAAAAATTTTTATTGGGACAATATGAAATTAGAAATACAAAAACATATTCAAATGTGTTTGAGATGCCAATTAAAGAAATTAGTTTGCGTAAAAACAAAACAACCAATGGTGATCAACGACACACCTGGAGTTGCGTTTGAAAAATATCAATGAAAATCGTTCGTCAATTTAAGACAATCTTACTAAATACACTTTGGCCATACCCTTACCCAATAAACTAGCGGGAAATATAGCAGATGCATTTACCAAAAGGTTTATATGCATACCAGGTGTATACATATGAAACCGGTATTTTTTCAAGAAAAAACACATTTATTTCAAGAGAATGATAATAAATATTTTATTCAAAGTATGCGCCCTCGCT
>NC_046660.1:133192904-133198770 GCF_010883055.1 Belonocnema kinseyi
AGATGACAATATGCCAATTAGCACAAATGGTAAGTTCCGACAGTGCCTACAAGTGTGCCTACTGGCCGCTAAATGGCAATACCGGTTTCATATGTATACACCCGGTATTTGGTTCACCCGAAGAAGTCCTAAGAGATCAAGCGACACATGTTTTAAATACCTTAATTAAAAGATTAGCAAAGCGTTTCCTTATTAGGCGATTTCGAACTTCTGCCTGTCAACCACAATCCGACGGTTCATTAGAGCGATCTCATTATGTGTTGGACGAATACCTAAAACAATTCATGAGTAAAAACGTAGACTGGGATGAGTGGCTTGAATTAGCCACATTTTCTATTGACGCTAACGTTCACGAAGGAACTAAGTGTACACCTCATGAATTACTATTTGACAAACTGGCACAACCTTCCAGCGAACCCCCTCAACTACACGAAAAATTAGAAACGTACGCTGAATATATGACCAATCTTATAAGTGATTACATGATATTTGAGGTATAGCAAGAGAAAATCTAATTACAGCAGAACAAAGATAAAAAATTTATTACGTTAAACGATCTAGTCTACAAAATGTAAAAATAGAAGATTAAGTATGTTTATTAGAAGGTGGAAAAATACATAAATTATCTGATCAATAGACAGGACCACATGCAGCTTTAGAAATTTTAGGAAACGAAGATATAAAAATAAAACTGATCCAGTAACCATAAGAGATATTATTGTGAACATAAAAACTAGAGGTCCACTAGTTTATCAAAATTTGATACTAAGTCTTTAACAATCACAACATAATTTTCAGGAAGGTCTCTTAGAGATCAACACAGTGGGTAAATAAATTGAATAGGAAAAATCAAAGAGCCTTCTCTACCTTTCCGCACAAAAATTTCAAATAACAATCACAGGTATAACTGATAATAGGAAACTCCCTTTCCACATAATGGAAAATCGGTGTCCAAGATTTCGCTCATCTTCTCCTTTTATTGGAATGGACATATTCAAAAAGTGCCATCGTGGGATATGATTTTGGGTCCGATAATTTGTAATTTTCATTTAAAAACACTAGAAACTAAATAAACTTACGTGCAACTCTTGCAATTAGGCAATCTTGTCAAAATTAAAATAATTCCATGTAAAGTAAAAGTAAAACGCACCGTATATTACTACGGTATGCATTCGCATAAATCAGCAGTAATTAATGGAGAAATGACATTTTTAAAAGAAATATCTCGCAGTCAATACCAAAAAATTCATGAATTTGATACATTGAATTTGAAAGATGATGTACAAATATCGGATTCAAAATGAATTTCACTAATTATGGAGTCGTGACTTTCACCGGCACTACAAACTTATACGGAAAATGTTATGTAACACAATATTCTGATCCTTTTGGTACTTGGCAAGATGCAATAGTTACGGGTTCTCTTAGTATTTTATTATGGGTAAGTTGGATAACTGCAAATCTGCAAAGTTATTTTGAATTCAGGGCTTGCTTGTCCATTCGTGGGTACTTCCTGCGTAGAAAATAGTACAAAAAATTCTAAAATAATATATTCTTTGACTACTTAAGGTGTAACTTTAGATCTGGAACAAAAATCATTGTTGTCAGAATGCAACTATATGTTAATTCAAACAGAACACCCTAAGTTATTGCTTTTCGAGACAAACCCAGGACCAATGTTTTTAAAAAAAGGCATGGCGCATTAATAGGAAACATGGATATTTTCACGTATGTCAACTCTAAATTCGTATATGTGGAAAGACATATCAGGACGAAAGTGGTTAGACTGTGTAATATTATATTATATTGAAAATCTATGCTAGAACAACGAGTGTTGAAAAATCTCTTGTCTTGTCCACTCAAGCTCCTGATGAATTCTCATATTTTCTAATGAAAAATCTTGGTTATGTGTCAATTGCAGCAGGTCAAGTAATTCATGTTATTAAATGCGTACCAATAGAAGTAATACTTAGAAAGGATAAGGAATGTTGTTTATAATTACCTGTAACACACGAAAATAAAACTAGATATTTGACACCGCGCACCCATATTCTAACAAGTGCCGGACTCCAAGTATCTTGCAACTCTTTTATTCTAACAATGTAACGCTTAGCGGATAAGTGGTATAAAATTTTACCCAATCCTGTAGAAGTCATGCCGCCTGACAAACTTAAGCCAACGACACGAGTGACTTGGGAATAGAGAAACCCTGCTACGTTTGCAACAAGTGGTATTTATTCCCAATCTGACTTTGAATAGCTAAGGGAACACATAATGTTCCCGCAGAAAAGTCAATGATTCTAAACTCATTAGCCCGAGGCATTGTTGGTCCACTGATAGCCCACAAACGAATATCATTAATAAATGCCCACTCACGTCGAAACTGTTGCAACAAGTAATCGTTCAACCAACACAGATTCAAGATTATACCCATAAATCAATTAACAGAACTAAAAACCTCTAATCAACAAGAAAATCATTCTTTACATTTATAAAATTAAAAATGTTTCGAAAACCATGTTTACATCTTTTTCAAGAACTTATTACTCAACAAGGAATTCAAGGACCAAAGTACGATGTGCAAGTTCAACTACATACTGAGAGAAAATTTAAATTTTCAGCCACTTCAAAATTTGTAAATTACATAATGATCAGTACAAGTAAGGACGAAGTTCTAGCTACAGAAAATGGATCAAGAAGTCTTTATTGCTGTTTTCAAGAAAAGCATAATTCAATATTATTTAAAATACTTCAACCTACGCATGCTTCGTGAATTATTTTTTAATTAGAAAAATTATGTAAAGATCGTTGCCTTCCACAGCCAACGTTTTCAATAAGTCATATTCATTTTTCATCTGACGAACATCTAACTTGTTAGCTTATTGCTAAGAAGGATTGACACTCCTCTCCTCCGACTCAACAACAATATAAAATTGTTTAATTATCCTCTTCTAATTCAGAAAAAAATAAAATATTCTTTCTTCAAACACTATAAAAATCTTAAAACTAAAAAATGGCCTCTTCCAATTAAAGAAAACTTTATCTCTTTCAACTCAATAAAAACTTTAGAAATATTAAATGTAATATGAAATCCTGTAATTCATGTTATTAAATGCGTACCAATAAAAGTAATACTTAGAAAGGATAAGGAATGTTATTTTTTAAATACCCGTGACACACGAAAACAAAATCAGATATTTGACACTGCGCACCAATATTCTAACAATTGCTGGACAGTGAGCGCGTTTTGAACATTTTTGAGACAACTTTTTTCAAGATTCAAACATTCTTTGTACCTGCTTGATGTGTCTAGAACAGTGACTCTAGGATACCGGGCGACCTCTCAGAGTACGCAGCCTTATCCTTGCTTGCGGGGCTCTGCAAGAATGGACGAACCCATTTCCCTAGCTTCTCGTGGGAACAACAATGGCAACACCAAACATAGTTGTAGTAAGTGCGGTTCAAAACAATAGAACGTGCAGGGCTCCCGACAATGGGTCGGCCAACCATGTCGACCGCTCTAGAGCTGGGGAACCAGTCAAGATGGATTCAATGCGATGCATCGACGGAATCTCGGGACATTTAGATGGACGGAGCGACTGAATCACGACTTGCTAAAATGCTACAATACGAGTGTGGCCCCTAAACGAGGTTACATGGCATGGCTACATGCTCTGTGGTCCGAGAAACAACCGGAGCTATCGCACTTTTCGCATCAAACTCTGCGAAACCATGCCGAGCTACTCCCCCATCTCAACTCATCGAAGACCCTCCGGTTACTGTCGACCACCCGCCCAAACCAGAGGGTATTGTATCAAAACCTTCTGGTGGAAGATGTTTCCTACAACATATCAGCATTTGGCCCGCATTTTCACCTCATATTTGATATCTGAAGAGCCGATTCCGGAGTGGTTGGTGGAGGGCGCACAATACTCCAGCCCAAAATAGGCAACTTAGCTGACTCGAATAATTATAGGCCAATCACTTATCTGAACAAACTGTATAAGGTATTCACAGCTATCCTAACTGATAGGATTGTTCGGACAAATGAACCTATGTGGCAGGAAATGTATGAACAACGAGGCTCAAAGAAAGGCGTAGTGGGATGTCTGGAGAACCTGCTCATCGATAGATTTGTCTAAAAATATGCAGAATTTTACCAGCGTGACCTATCGATAACCTGGATTGATTATCGGAAAGCTTTCGATTCAACCTTCCATAGACTTATCTCCTGTCTTTTGGAAAGCTTAAAGGTTCATCCGCTAATCGTTAGTTGCATAGAGAGATTGATGCCGCTTTGGCAAACCAGATTTACTATCTCATCTGGAAAAAATCGTGTGACAAGTGGTCATCTTTCAGAGAGATATATTTCAGGGCGACATGATGGGCCCACTCCTCTTTTGCCTTACATTACTGTCACTCATGTATTTTACATGGACGACCTTAAGACCTGTGCTAAAAACAAAGAGCAACTACATCTAGCTCTAGGGATTGTCGAACGATTTACTAAGGAAATTGGAATGGAATTTGGGTTAGACAAACACGCCAAGGTTTATTTGAAGCCAGGAAAACTTAATGGCATCCTTGAGGGCCCTGAGATCGTCGATAGAAACGCTATACGACATCTTTGCGCTGAAAATACATATGCATACCTGCGCGTGCCACAGAGCCGCATTCAGGATGTGACATCGATAAAGGGTACTCTACGAAGTAAATCCTAATGTCTCATCGGGCACATTTGGTATTCCGAACTGTGCGCGAGGAACATAGTATCTATAACCAACATGCTTGCGGTCTTTAATTTCTTCACAACAGGATTATTCTGGATACAACGCATTGAGTCGCAAATGGAAGAGACCCTCTTCTTAAAATGGTCAGGAAGCACGAAAAATCGGGCAAAGGAGCGTTTCTGTACAAAGCAACGGAGGTGGCTGCTGAAACACTTGGACTCAACTTCAGTATTAGGGGTGAGCAAAATGCATAAAATCGTATGTATCTCGAGCGCTCACTCCTGAAAGCCCGGATTAAGAAAGCACAAAAGAAAAACTTTTGTGAACAACTTCTCGATAAGGGGATGGACGGTATCTTTCACAGAAATGTGGAGGATCAGTCAATGTCGTGTGAGCTAACTTTTACTTTCCTTAAATCACCCGGATTGAAGTTTGGTACGGCGCGTTTCATTTTGGTATGCCAAGACGGTGTCACTTCCACCTTAACATACCGTCGCCACATTTTGAGCCAATACATTCCCGATGATAGCTGCAGAGCGTGCCATGCCCACCCCGAGCATTTAGCTCACATACTATCTAGTGGTCTAACTCATGCGGGAACGATCTACATTCAGAGGCACAATGCGGCACTTAGAGTGCTTTATTACCATCTCTGTCACTCTTACGAAATTAACCTTAATATCGCTCCTCTAAATGCTCCTAGGGAAATCGAGTTAATTGTCGAGAATGTGAAGTGCCGCATATACTGGAACTTTATATTCTCGGAAATTGTTTCTGTTGCTCACTTGAGGGCTGGCATGGTTCTTCTTGACTTCGAGAAGAGAACCATGTTCGTTATCGAATTTTCGGCACCAGCTGACAAAAATATCATAGTCAAGGAGAATGAAAAGAAAGGGCATCCCTGCGTGTCAAAAATATGCTAAAACACTTGCGGAAAAAGTGCAAAAGGCCGTAGTCCATAGGTCGCTCCGTGTTCTTAGGGTGCACGAAACTTTTGCGGACCGTCGTATTGATTCCGCTGCAGACTGTAACCACCCGTCTTACGGTCGCGAGACGTGGTTTTGGCTGAAATATTACCGCGATTTCGCTGGGAGCGGGTGCAATTGTTTAGATTAGTACCCGCTCTCGGCGAAATC
>NC_046660.1:133198870-133206762 GCF_010883055.1 Belonocnema kinseyi
ATACGATGTGTGTGTGTTTTAAATAGTTAATTAAGCCTGGAGCACCTGAAATTTCTGACCGAGCACTATAAGTTTCTCACAAGTAGTGATGCATTTCTCTCGCTTACTATATAAGGACCGAAAGAATCATGAGTCTCAGCAAAATGCGTGCAATTTATAGATATAAGATAGGTTTATATATGCTTATAGGTATTAGTATAATCATCGTAAACAAACCCACTGTAGCCAGCGAGCGGCTATCCGAGCGTGTATACATATATAATGTGAAGAAGGATTGAAGTCTATGCATGAGTGCATTCATACACTTCTCTCCGTCTTTCTTTTTGCCATGCGCCAGCATGAAACTATTCGACTTTTTCTAACCGCACCTCGATTATTCCTAAATTCGTTTAGTTTATTTGAATTATGGATATGCCATAAAAGAAATATTAGTATACAAAGTCCCTACGTGTAGACCCAAAAATCCGTACCACAATTTCTGAAACAATAAAATGCTGTTATTAGACTGGAAAGAAAAATAATATTGCATGCAATGAACTTTGAAGATAAATTTAAATATGCAGTGTGAATATGTAATTATTGCTTGTTAATTCGTACATATCCAATACAGTTAGTTCCTAGCACATATTCAGATTATACATAAACTCCTTTTAAAGAACCCGGGTTGCTTTTCAAAAGATCATTTGATGTCCATTTCTCACTAAAAGAATGGAATATTATCACATTTGCAAACATGAAGCATACATTCAGTATTTGCCATTTCACTCTATAAAAATACGAACAACTGATTTGCTTTTGTTAAAATTCAAATGAAATAAATTACTTCCCTCGGGATCATCACATTATACAAGAAACAATTAAAATAATTTAGTTCAGTAAATAAAATTAATGAACAACCGATTTACTTAATAAAATGAATAATCTAACTATTCCTACCCAGGTCTTGAAGCATTGGAAAAACATAAAGGTAAACAACAATCATTTCTCCCATGGTTAGATATCCAAACATACATAATTTCATTTAATATTCTAGACATCTCAGACGAATCACTTAAGCTTAACAATAACCTTTTGAGTGTTGTGACTTCAGATATAAAAGATAAAATTCCTATGGCCTATCTCCCAAATAACTCAAAACGTTTGCATATGTTGCGCATTTCTAAAATTGAAACATTTCTCGTTAATGACATTCTTACTTTTCAAATAAAAAAAACTATTCCTTATTCTATGAAAATCCAATTTTTATAAAACACAACCCTCTCATAATTTAAAAAATTCCCTAATTAACGGTATAATCACTTCTCATATTGAACTGGACAATTTCAAAACGAAATGAAACTTACATTCTTAGTCATAAATATCCACTTTATGATTGTAAAATCTTACCATTTTGAAAATTATGTCCGCCAACAGAAATTTTAAGAAAATCAGACACAATTATTCCTTGTAAAATTTCACCATTAGGAATGAGAAAGGGTTGGATACATTATTCTTCTTACGAAGAAAACCTAAAGATTATTTACCCCTCAAAATTAGAAACAGTTTTATCTCTCTTGTTTCAAGGAACCATTGAAGCTCAGTCAAACTGCACGTTGATAATTAATGGTTCATCACTATGGCTAAATAAAGACAAGTTAAATTCAGCCAAAATTTGTTCTCAAATAATTTACAAATCTTTAAATATTTTCGTGAAAAATAAAATAAAACCACGTAAAATTAAAAATCTTAATGAAGTTTCATATTATATTGTTCCAAGCCTCTTAATTCGTAACATAATCCTAATTATCATTATGTTATCACAAATTGTACTTTACTTTAGAAATAAATTAAAAAACAAAGTATATGAAACAACCCCATGGATTTCCCCTTCACATACTAGATTTACATCTCCTGATGATAATATTAATGAATCAGAAAACTCGAAAGAAAAACAAGATTTCCAAATCGTAGATGAAAATGAAAAGCAAGGTTCATTGGCATGAATGGTAAACATTAAATAAATCAATGCTATTAACAATAACAACACTGCATGATATTCCCGTTGCCTTCTTCACGGAATTATATGAAAAGAAAATTACTTATCTATTTATTTATAACAAAAATAAATAATCAAGATATAAAAAATAAATTTTATTGAAACACAACATTTTTTACAAACCAATATAACAATTACAATAATAACAATGACAATAATATCAAATTTCTTCCTTTCCATTATCCTCATATCGGGTCATACATATTTGTGTAAATCACTTCCAGAGGCATGTTCATAAACGTGATATTTTTCGGTGCTTTTAAATATAATTTTGATTAGTCAAAAAACTGAAAACAAGAATTTTTAAATGAACAAAAAGGATTAAATATATAATAATAAAAATAATGTCATAAGAACAGTATTCTCCTCTTTCTGCTTACCGGTATCAAACGCTTTCTATAAACGATCCAGAAACTATTGTTTCCAACAGGTGATAACAAACCAAAATTTTTCCACAGATAAATACATTTACTTTTCAGAGATAAATACTGGCTTAAACCCCTTTTGTGAAAATTCCCGTGGAAGTTAAAAGTTTTTGTCCTTGAAAAATCCTGTACTTGTTCGGACAAAAGGTTCTAGGCCTGCCCCTACATTCTGTTTCAAATGTATAATAAAAAGGTGCACTTCGTTTCCTGAAATTATAAATAATATTCTATCCATCTATATATTTTAATTCAATAAACTGTTTTGTTTTCAAAATATTGTTTGTTATAAATAATTTCTAACCATAATAAGCACACGAAAAAATTGTTCAACAAAAATTACTCTTAAAAATCATGGCAGCTGTCCTGCTTCTCATAAATTTAAATCACCAGTACACATTGTGAATATTATGGACGATATTTTTTATAATTTTCCTTTGAACTAATGAAGTAAAAATCTCCAGTCTACTGTTGAGTTTTTGCTCAGAAAATAAAGCCTATGTGGGATGAAGGGTAACAGTTAAATTTGAAGAATTAAAAATCACATTGATAACCATTGTCGGATCACTTGATTTAAAATTCCGAGGATGCCCCTCTCCAGCCGGATCCTCCTCTGTGACAAAGGCTCAATTCTCCAAGAAACCAACCCCATCATTTAACATAAAAAATGGACTTTTCCAACTTTACAGTAATACAAGATGATGAATTTTAAATGTAGATGAATTCCAGTTTTGCATTAAATTAAGTAAGTCACTTAATTTCAACCAGAAATGGAACTTAAGTGCAGTGTCTCCTGTCTGATACACGAGTAATATGATGATTAACTGACAGGAATGCTGAGTTTAGGATGATTTTCATTTGCGGGCTCTGAAATTTAATGTGATCATTATAGCTCATTATAGTCGTTTCGTCAACGTTTCCTATTTTGATATATCTACTCAGATCTATAACGGATTTTGATTATGAAAGAATAATCGTACATATATGATTAAAAAAGATATAAAAAAGGATTGAAGATTTACGTTCTTTACCCGGTAGCTTGAAATGGATATAAGTGCCTTGTTTGCTGTCATTTAGTTATTTTTATCTTCTACTAATCTCATTGACTTAGGGGATAAAACAGCTTGATTTATTAGGCATTAATGAATAATTTATTCAATGCTCACATCTAATAAAAATATTTATTTCTTAAAATTATTCAGTTTTTAATTTTATATTAATTTCATGTTTCTAATAACTGAAAGATATCGCATAAATTTTATGAAGTTCAACAATTAGCTAACGTAAATTAAATTATAAGTTTCATTTCACACGCACGCATTACCGGAAGGTCAACGATCTTTCTTTCTTAAATTAATCTATAAAGCACATTTTACGTACATAAAGCAGCTGATATTCAACCAAGCGCGTTACTTAAAGTCATGTTATATTGATCAGTGGACTTTCAACTGGCAAATGATCCTTTTTGTTATATCTGAAAGTCAAACGCCTTTTTTCTACTGAAATTCAGATTATTGTATTACTGTGAATTGGTATATCCAAAAGGGATACTCTTCTGTAATATCTTCTTCGTCTTCATTTTGCGAGTTAACACGGTATAAATCCCAAGGAATATGTTTTTTCAAATTCTCTTCCACTATATCCGCCACCCTTTTGAATGAATCAGACGTTTGCTATTTTTTGTACATTGTCCCTGCTAAATAATGTATTCCATTTTTCAGTAAGGGCTCAATAATTTTTACTGAGCGACCGATGGGATACGTCTGGGCGTATCTTTGAGAAAGGAAATGCTGCCTGTCAGCAACTGGGTTGGTAGGTCCAATAGAACTAATTTGCGCAGTTTGATAATTTGAAATACCAACTTGAAATCCAAAAGATGTGGAAGGTCTAAAAAAAATATAATTTTGTAAATTTTCCAGATTCTATATCTCAGATTGAAAACCAAATAAGTTAGAATCCCCAGCGAATCTACTTTGTGATGTTAAATAATTTACAGGTCCAAGCCCAAAAGAGCTGCAAGGCTCTATATAATTACACTGTGAAATTTCGAAACCTTTAGTTCCTATGTACTTGAGTGTGAAATTATGTATAAGGTTCGGCAAAGTTTTGTCCACATATCGAATAAGCATGAAAATTTTGCTCACTATTATCATTGGTAAAAAATCAAATTCTGCTTGAAAAAAATAATCAACTACACTGATCAACGGAGTTTCTTGTACAAAATCACATTGCATATCTACACTGACAGGAATTTTATAATAATACTTGATATTTCAATATTTATAATTAATATAGTCGATTACGATTTAGGGAAATCGTGTAAATATGAAAATTATTGTTAGCGTAATTATGGCACTTTACAATTAGAATATGAAAACGTGATATCTTTAGAACAAGAATTGGTATATTCAATAGCAAAGATTGATATTTTATGCATTTATAGGCAGAATAAGAAAAATTGATAATGACATATTCAAATAATATAAAAGCAATTATAGGAATTAATAGATTGAGGTACAAAAGTTAATATAAATATTCTACAAATTAATATAGTCAAAGCGAAAGTGAAAGGTAATAAGAGATATTTTTATTTTCTGTGATAGACGCTAACAGAAATTGTAATCTTCAGTTGAGGAAATTGCAAATCACTATATCGAAAAATCCGAATAGCTCCGATAATCTCCCGAGGTTAGCCGAATCCGCCGATTGTACCTCATAGCCGAGCGCTCACGATGTTACTCGGAGAACTTCGTGTTTCCCGTTAAACTGGCCAAGATTAATGTATGGACACGTGTTTTCCAGTCTCTTGTTTTTAAGACAAGAGTGTTAATAATTGACTAAAGTACAATTTTTTTGTGATATTTAACTCACAAATTATAAAAATTATTAGTTGAAAATTTCAAGGATTTTACCTCTCAGGTTTCAAGCATCAGATTACAAAGCATTGCTAAAGATTCTAGAAACAATTCAATATATTTTTAAGATTTTGAAATATTTAAAAGGATTTTTTTAACGTTTTACAAAGATTTGATGGATTTGAATGATTTAAAAAAAGCGTATACATCACTAGTTAAAAAATATTTCACAAGGCCTTTAAATATTTCATAAGATTTAAAGGATTTAAAACAGTTCAAAAAGGGTACAGTACACCAGATTTCAAAGATTGTAGAACATTTGAAAGATTTGAAAATATTTCTCTAAGATTTCAAAGAATTCGATGATTTCAACTTATAAAAAAAATTCACAAATATTTCAAAAGATTTCACAAAAATTTCCGAAAGATTTCGAATATTTTATAGAGATTGCAAGGATTTCGAAGATTTGAAAATGGCGTTTACACCATATTTCAAAATTTTCACAAAGATTTCGAACATTTCCAAAAATGGCTTGCCAAAATGTATACAACCCCGCATACACTCCCATAAGAATAGCGTTAGTGTGCAAGACGGGTTGCATACTGCCACAGAATTCCCAGAAATTTTAAGACTTCAGAAAGATTTCAAGTACTTCAAGAGATTTCAACGAATTCATAAAGATTTCAAAAGGTTTCAAAGATTCCATAAAGATTTCAAGGAATTTAAAAACGACTTGTGTGCGCAAAAAAATTAGGAATTATTTTATTCATCGATTTTTTTTTAAATGGTTGGCCTTGTAATTGTGTAATAATATACTTCATTTATACAAAATTTGTATTAAGTTCGGGGCACCTACAATTTATGACCCAGAACTGTTACTTGTATTACCAAGCCGAATGTGAGGCGGGATCGAGGTGATTTAAAAAAATGAAAAGCCTATAGATAGTTTTGAATTTAATTCAATCCCAGTTTTGACCTAATTATAACAGAATATTTTCCTGCTTTTACTTTTATTTTTGAATGTTTGTAAGTCGAGTTATTAATTACCATGCCAGTTCTCACAATTCTAAAAGTTCTTACCATTTAGTATATAAGGAATCTTCAAACCCATTCTCTCAGCGTAATTTGCGTGCGATTCGTGTGTTATATGTATATGTTTTCGTACTATGTATATAAGTAAAGGTTAAGGTTATTATTAATAAACACTATATTACTTTTTAATATTCATAACCGATTTCCCTAAATCGTAGAAGATTATACTAAGCTGTAATATCAGTTTTAACATATTCTTTAACTAAATTTCTATGGGTGTAGCATTCTTTCATACTCTAAACTTATTGGATCTTCAAATGAACTTAGAATATCATCAATTTCTGTATTAATCTTCGGAGTACTGACTAAGTTTTTATTTTTCCCCTCACTGACATTATTAAAATTACTCATATCAATTGATAGAGAGTTATCATCACTTTTATCACGGTCAAATTCATAGAAAGTGAAACCTAAATCAAAAGGCTCATTCATGTTTTCCGCACTGTGTAAAATAACTATCTCGATCATTAGCTCACGACGAAACTGATCTCAAAACGTACTCCAAAAACAAAAAAAACTTCAGTACTGTAATCAAGACGGGATAATACGATTTTGAGAGAAAAATATTTTCAAACTTAGAAAAAAAGGTTCTCATACAAATTTTCTTTCTATTAAGAAAGGGAGACCACCACTTGACTCTATTAAATTATTTAGTTTATGGGCCATAACCATTAACCAATGTAATCATACGGGACCCACGCAAAGAATTACCCTACACCGATACCTGCAATACTCCAAACTCACGGGCTGTAACAGCCTTAACCATACCCATGTTTGAGATTTTTGGAAAAATCGATTATTTTTTTAAACAGACAAAAGAAAGTTCTTAGATAGATTTTCTTCTATTTTAAGAAAACAAGAGGGTTCACCACTTGACGTTATTAAATTGTCTAATTTATGGGTCGTAACCATTAACAGGTCTAATCATAGGAGTCCCACGCATGAACTTACTCTACACTGATCTCTTCTAATGCCTCAGACTCACGTGTTGTAAGCTTATGTACAGACAATATTTAACTTCACGTAAAAAACAGTTTTTTTATGTATAAAAAGCACTGAAGATTTAAAATCTTTTTCTGTTTCGCTCGAGAATGTATGTATTTACCTCGCGCTCTGCGCTCGCTCTTTGTATATTACTTACATTTGTGCACAGATTTTTTTACACTAAAGGTCAAAACATCGACAACAGTAATTTGGTGATAGTGACTTCTTTTTTGTTAAAGAACCTTCGGCTTTAACGAATACATTCGCATCACGTATCCCGTGCTTCGCACTCGAATTTTTATTTCCACTTTTATATCATTTCCATAAATGTATATTATTGCCATTCATAACATGCAATTGAATTTACTCTTTTCCAATTTTATTTTTACGATTGAAACGTAGCACATACGGTCTACACATCAGCCTTAACTTTTTCTACTTATAAATTAAATCCCAACCTCAATGGCACACTAAACTTCGATTAACGAAGGTGTGAGGCCGGGG
>NC_046660.1:133206772-133215806 GCF_010883055.1 Belonocnema kinseyi
GGGGTAATTTCAAACAATAGGCATCGCTGGTTAGTGTTTTATGCTGAGAAGTTCAACCAACCTACAGCAGCGTTGTGTTAGATGGGAATTCATATGGTATCATTTTCACATTCCCGGCCCACAGTGGGGGAAAAATGATATTTTTGGTTAAAAATAACGTGCAGCCCACAAATCTAGAGCGATTTACACAACAAAAAATTTTAAAAAGCTGTTTAGATTTCTAAGAGTTGTCGAGTTTGATTTTTCAATTAGGTTTTCAATTTTTTATAAATAAACAAATATGACGAAAAAATCGGCATTTTATCTATTTGAAATTCACAGTGCTCGTCAATAACAGGAAAAGTGTTGAAATCACCTAAGTTTCATAAACTAATATTAGCTAAGGATGTTCCAATATCATATATCAAGCAAGAACATTTTTTATAAACAAATTATTTGTTGAAAAAATGTTTTCTATGAATTTCCATAATCATAAATTGATCATACATTGATGTAGTGAATTTAATATGCATTTGTATTAAATTTAATATACAGGTCAGTATAGCAATGTGCGTGAAAACTCAACCTGCTTTCATTTCTTAAAATCTTGTCAAATATTCTTAATTAAATAAGTAATTGAGAATTCTTCGACTTAGTGTTTATTTATAATGAATGTGTCATGAACGCGTAAATTTTTTTCCTAATTTCACTCTAAATGGCCAAAATTTAATGCGAATACAGTTAATTGTAGGTTAAGTCTCTTAATTATTTGCTTAATTGAACGTTCTGACTTGAAATCCAATTTTATTTTTGGCTGACCGGAAGAAGGTATCATGTTTTATCATACAGAATAGAAAATTACAGCGAAACTTATTTTAAATTTGTCAAAAATGAAATTATATGATTTTTCTTGTAAGTGATTAACATGAATGTATATGAAATTTAATATACCCGCTCTTAATGGCGATTTCATATTCATGATATATTAATTTTAATACACATGGGTATATTAAATTTAATATTATTTTGATCAGTGTAGTTATATTACAAGAAATTTGATTGGAAATTATATGATATTAAAAGAACTTTCTCTTAAGATTATAATTCTTTATATTATAAACAAATTTTATAAACAAATACAGTAATCAGGCATTTTTCGATAGAAAAATTCGTTTTTTTCGATGTACATTTTTTCATATTTGGAACCTTCTCATATTTGTAGCAAAATTCATAATTTGTTTATTAATCTTATGATCTTTCAATCAAATTTAATGAAAAAATGCATTATTCGGGCATTAGTCAACAGAAAAATTCGGTTTTTTCAATGCCAATCTCTTCTGATAGGAACTTGATGGGAATTTCAGCAACATCCATAATAAGTTAATAAATTTTATTATTTTTTCAAACATATTTTATTACAGTTTGAATTAGGATATCGAAAAAAAATTCCATCGACAGATGCTCGAAAGATGCACTTTTTTTATTAAACTTTTTTTTTTAATTATAAAATTTATGAAACAATTATGAATTTCGCTGAAATCATCATGAAGTTTCCAATTAAAAAGACTAAATTAAAAAAACGAATTCCTTTGTCCATAGATGCCCGAATAATGCATTTGTTTTTAAAAATCATAAAATTTGTCAACTCATCATGAATGTTGCCGAATTTATAAAGATCCCAATTAAAAGTCTAATATCGAAACAAAAAAGAATTTTCCCGTCGACAGATGACCCAATAATGCATTTTTTAATTAAATTTATTTTTCAAAATCATAAAATTGATCAACAAATTACGAATTTTTCTAAAATTGTCATGATTAAATTTGTTAAAAAAATCATCAGATTAATCAACCAATTATGAAGCTTGCTAAAATGATCATAAATCTCATAAATGAAAAAAAAATTGATATGGAAAAAAACGAATATTTCAGTCGAAAAATGCCTGATTACTACATTTGTACATTATTTTGTTTATAATATGAATAATTATAATTAGAAGAGAAATTTTTTATACAATATTGCTTCGATTCCAATTTCTTTCAATATAACTTGAAAAACCGTTTAATGAAAATAAGCTATATGAAATATTTCAATCTTTGATTTTATTCAGGAAAAAGGCCTTGGTCAATTTGAAAATTATATTAAAAACATTTTACATAATTGAAAAGGACAACTTCAAGGTAAATCATTATTCAGCTTTTCGTATGTAATTAGTTCTATATCGAATGATTTTTACACAGTCCTTTGAAAAAATTTGTTTGAATTCAAAAATTAATTTAGCAGATCTAATTTTGCTTAGGCTGTCTATTCCTGAATATTTGGAGTAGTTGGAAAAGGGGATGGACTAGTCTTACCGACAATTCGGGATGATTAGCCAAGATTAAGAAAAATATTTTACCAACTCATCTCGTTTTCGTGTAACCCTTTTCTTAATAAAAAGCACCAGGAAAGTTTTTCTACTCTGCTAATATGTAATCCGCATATATCGAAGCTGGTCTATCTCATGGTGCATATAAGTGAAGAGCGGAGTAGAAATCATCCAATACGAACGCCTTTTCTTGTATACATTGTTTTTTGTATATTCTTAAAATTGTGCGTTATTGGCAGCCTCCTAGTTGTCCAAATCTTTAATCCGTAAAATGTACGGTCATGAGCCAGGTAGATAACAAAGTGCATTAATTAGCAGATTAGGAGAATTTTGAATATTCAAGAAATTTCAGAAATTTAGAATATTTCATAAACGCAGGGATTTACGAATATTCCATAAATTCCAGGAATTAAGCGATGTTAAATATTTCAGGATATTCACAAAGTGAGAGAATTTCAGATATTTTCGATCATTTGGGCAGTTCAAGAAATTCAGAAAATTGGAAGATTTTCATAAATTGAAAACTTTAAAGGAATTTAAGAAATTTAGAATATGCAGGGATGAAGGGTTTCTGAATATTGAAGGAATTGAGAGATTTTAACAAATTTAGAGAAGTGACTTAATTCAGAATATTCAGAAAATTTTCGGAATCCAGATAATTCCAAATATTCAAGGAAATGGGGAAATTCAACTCAAAATTTAGACCTACCCATACACGTATTCTTTTAATATTCTTGGTATTGTTGATATTATTTATAATCTCAAGTATTTTTGATATTCCAAAATAGTCCGAAGTATGTTTAAGTGTTTAAAAGGATTTTAATGAATTTCAAAATAATTCAACGGGATTTAAAAATTCTTTTAAATTAAAGTTCAAGAGATTTTGAGTGAATTAAGGGATTTTGTGGCATTTCAATTGATTTAGTATAGTTTAAAAAGTCTGTGAAGGAATTAAAAACATTACAAATCATTTTGAATAATTTTTAAGAAATTCAAAAGAGTTTAAGGATCTTCATGTAATTTAAAAATATTTTTATGTAATTAAAGAAGTTTTAAGGAGTTTCAAGGGATTTAAGGGGAGTTATTTGATTTAAAATTTTTTTTAAGTTTATAATCTAATTTCAAAAGATTTCGAATTACAAGAGTTCAAGATATTTTAACTGAATTTATGGGTTTTAAGTAATTTTAAAGAATTTTGTAAGGAATTTCGGTGGAATTTAAATGAGTTTTATGATTTTAAAGTAATTTTAAAATATAAATAATTTTGTTTAATTCTCTAAAGTCTGTTAATTCTTTTGACATCTTCGGAAATTTGTGGAAATCTTTTAAAATTTATGAAATTTATGAAAATACATATTGAATTCTATTAATCTTTTAAAATATCTTGAAATATTTTTGTATTTAGTTTGAATCTTGGTTAAGCACATAAAATATACAGTAATAACTTGTAATATTTCTAAAATCTAAGGGCGCAGTCCCATGGATACGTATTAGCAGAGTAGCAGATTTGCGAAGTTATTGTCGATTTCGATGGTCACAATACTTGATTTTCATTGTTATATGCCTGAGACACGAGGTGTCAGTGGGATAGACAGCGTTGGAAAATATTGAAAACATTGTCACGATTGCTCGTTCTTTGATAGCTACACGCATGCGACAGAGGCATCCGTGGAGTTAGAGTAGTTAGACAGTAATGAAACGTTACACGTGTCTTCTTGAAGTAAATGATCCCAACAGAGTTGCCTTAATCTGCGCTTGCTTGGATTTGAGAGACGCTCATTGGCTACGGTGCGCGTATGTACTTGATTTTTAAATACGTACGCGAACTAGAGCCAATGAATGCTGCACAGTTAAAGCATGCACAAATATTTTTGGATCACAGTCATGAATAATAATCAAATCGAAATTCAAAGTCGATAATACGAGTCAACGCTTCTCCTCTATAACCACTTGGCCGGCAGGCTTTCGATTTGAAGAACTCGAATTGGACAGAATTAAATTTTGTCAGAAGAACGTTAACTTCAGAGCGTCTAACTGCAGGCAGACAATTTATAAATACAAGAGAGGTGTTCCTTTACGGAGTAGCAAAATGGTGGGTAAATGAAAATGGTTTCTTTACCCAATGAAGCAATAGATGGCGATAAGCGAATATTGTACTGAGAAAAATTGTGTAGAATTCAAAAATACATCTAAGCGAGAAAGTTTGATTGAGAATTTAGATTGAATATTCTTGGATTCTTTTATAAAGATCTGTGCGCACTAAATATTATTCTTGGTTGTCCAGGTGTAAGAAATACCTCTTCTGCGAGGAAATTCAGTTGATAATTGAAATGCTATTTACCAGGATGCTTTTAGAATGATCTCGTCGTACTAAAAATTAATCCTAGTTGACCAGGCATACAAATTACTATATATCTTCTCTGAGTAGTTAGGTTTGCGAGTTGAAATGTTATATAGCCGGATCCTTTTTTAAGGATTTCGTCGCACTAAAACTTTATCGTTAGTTTTCAAGCAACAATGATATAATGAAAATTTTCCTTAAGGACATTAATTTTTAATAAACAAAAAAAAATCATGAAAATAGTTGGATCCTCAATAAACAAAATAAGTTTTTAACAAAGAAAATTAATTTTCTACCAAAAAGACGAATTTCCAAATACAAAAATTAATTTTCAATTGTAAATATACTTTTTCATCCTAAAATTGTGCAGTTAAATTTTTAATAAAATAAGTAGTATACCCAAGACAGTTCGGGGGCATGGTTCGGTTCCGAGCTGATCATCAGTAAAACAGTGAACGGTCATTTACCGAAAGATGATAATGGTTCATGTCCGTGATAAGATGTAACCAGTCGACAAGTTGATACCGACAACAGATGGCGCCACCATCACATCAGTTAAATTGTCAGGAATTTCAAAGTTGTAACAGGATGCGGAAAATCAGTTACCGACGTCGGGTGAACGGTTCACCATCGACGTCGGGTAAATGGTTTACCGACATCTTGGATGAGGTTGATACCAGAGGCTTCATGCAGATAGAGATGTCGCGATGCCACCGTGGGATTACCCACGCTCCTTGCACGTGCGCGGGCGTTATTTATGGGGCCTTACATTTACCGACAGACGATAATGTTTCGTGTTCATGGTAAGATGCCATCAGTCAATAAGTTGTTACCAGCAATAGATGGCGCCACCGATAAGTCAGTTAAATTGCTGGTAAATTCAAGTTCACACGTGGGGAATTCAAATGGTGCATGGGACTAGGGGAAGCCCAAGTAGGGGTTAGGGTTCAATCAATGGAGACATCAGATCGGAGTGCATTCATTTGTGCGATTTGTGCGATTTGTGCATATTGTGCGATTCGGTGCAGTGAAAGTGAATAGCAAATAAAAAAAAAAGATCCTCGATAAGTGCCTAAAACTTATTCTTGCTATCGAGGAAGCGCTGACCCTACTTTCATCATCATCATCGAAAAACGTACAACTAAACATAGTGACTCGATGGAGAAACGAGTTCATACTGTGTTTAAAAATAGTGCGAAAGGAATTGCTATGTATACCACGACTGTCATTAAATCAGAAAAGAAAGTATCTAAATATTATTGGATACTTAGAATGTCTTAAAGCTCGTTTCGAGTTGCTGGCGAAAAAAGGAAGGGGACTCAAAAGAAACGCAATGACATTAACGATCGAGTGCAGTGGATTGATGTCGACAAAGCATTCGAGAGCCGAGTAAAAACATGCATTGTCGCCAACCTGGTTCACAGGGATGTTCTTGCATTCCCAGATGACGCTCAAGTACTGTTTCTTGTACATGTGGGCCGAGCCTTGCGTGAACATAGGGCCTTTAAAATAAACACTGTGCTTAATGCATATTATTTAAAGATTGGTAAGGAGGATCCTGACGTCAAGAACTTCAAATAAAGAAATGAAGAGATACACGTCACCACGGATTTGAAATTATGGTTTATCCTTTCTTAACTGAAATGGAGGAGTTCCAAAAGAAAGACTCTGGATGGACCTTACATTCAATAATAAAATTAGAAGTAAATATTAACAAACTAAATCCCATGAAAGGTAGCTCATACATTGATCTTCCTGTACGGATCAAGATAAAAGAAGCATGTGTTGACGTGCAAAATATGAATGACAACGAGTGCTTTAAGTGGGCTATATCATCAGCCATATATCCACCTGAAAGGAAAGATATTGCTAAACGCGTATTCAGCTACCAGCAGTACAAGGATGAACTAAGCTTTACTGGAATAAAGTTCCCCGTAGCAGTGAAAGATGTATCAAAATTTGAAACACAAATTGGCATTTCGGTGAATATTTATGGCTTGATTAAAAAGAAGCAAATGTTGACAGTCGTTCCTTTTCATCTAACTTTACAGATGAGGCAAAATCACGTGAACCTCCTTCGAGTTGAAGAGGAATATGTGAATGATGACAGCAGTGACGAAGAAGAAGACAACAATCAACAAGCTACCAGACCCCAGTCTTTTAACTTGCACTATGTATCGGTTAAAGATCTTTCTCGATTAGTTAGCCGCCAGCTATCGAAACATGATGAAAGAAAATGTATCTGTGAACGATGCTTACACTACTTTTCAAGAATAGAGAAATTGGTAGTTCATAGCGAAGATTGTAAAAAAGTAAATGATTGTGAAATAGTGCTACCGAAACCTGGTAAGAATATCACTGAATTCAAAAATTGTAAGTACAGAGAAAAAGTACCCTTCATTATCTATGACGATTGCGAGTCCTTATTAATACCAAGTAATGACGTACAAAAACAGAGAACAAAAACTAAAGTATTCCAAAAACATGGAGTTTTTGACATCGGGTACTTGTTTAAGTGCAGCTAGAATGATTCACTATCATTCTACAACTCCTGTCCTGAAGGTGTCGAACCAGCAAAGTGGTTTGCTTTTGAGTTACAGTTAATTGCAAATAACTGTGAGAAAATACGGACATCTCCAGTTCAGATGCATAAACTGACACCAAGGCAACAGAAACCTTTCTTTAAGGCCACTACTTGTCACATGTGTCAGAAAGGCTGATGTATTTGAAAATTTCCGAGAACAGAGAACAGAGAATGGTAAAAAGGTGGAGTGAGTCAATGCCCCAACCGATACGCCATTGCCAACAACAAGTATATGAAAGCTTTCAATGAAAGTGGGGAGATAATTTACATTGTCTATTTCGATGCAAACAACCTTTATGGTTGGGCAATGGGACTACCCCTTCCTTACGATGGTTTTGATTGTTTTAAAATTTTGGAAAATTTTGATATTAAAGTTCCAGATGATTCACCTGTAGGTTATATTCTAGAAGTTCATTTGTACTATCCACTCCAGCTTCACGCTGAACATAATGATTTACAATTTTGTCAAGAACACTCTAAACCAACGGGTTCCAATCAGGAGAAGCTCCTAACTACTCTTCTATTGAAAGAGAAGTACGTTCTCCATTACCGGGCTCTCAAACATGCTCTTGCTAATGGTCTTGTATTAATCAAAATTCACAGAGTACTCAAATTTAATCAGTCAACATGGCTCAAGAGTTACATAGATTTCAATACTGAAAAGTGAGCACAAGCTAAAAATGAATTCGAAAGGAACTTGTACAAATTGATGAATAATGCCGTTTACGGTAAGACGATGGAGAATGTACAAAAGCATGTAAACGTGAAACTCGTGTCAAAGTGGGAGGGTAGGTATAGAGCAGAAGCCCTCATAGCTAAGCCGAACTTCTACAGTCGAACAATTTTCAGTAAAAACCTCGTGGCTATAGAGTTAAAAAAGACAGAAGTTTTGTTTAATGAACCAATCTATGTGGGTCTGACAGTGCTGGATGTGACTAAAATCCTAATAAATGATTTTCACTATGTTAACATGCGTAAAAAATATCGTAACAACTGCAAACTCCTAACCACGGACAGTTTAATTTATGAAGTGTCAGAATATTTATGCTGACATGAAAGAAGGTATGAAAAAGAATATTCAACAATTCGATAGATCAGATTACCCTCGAGATAATGTTTTCGGAATGCCGCAAAGAAACAAGAAAGTTTTGGGTTTAATGAAAGACGAATGTAATGGTGAAATAATTACGGAATTTGTTAATATGCGGAGTAAGATGTACAGTATTCGTATCAATGGTGAGGACTTTGTTAAAAAAGCCAAAGGTGTAAAAGCAGCCATTGTAAAGAAAAGTATTACCTTTGACGATCACACCTAATGTTTTCGAAATTTGAGTATTCAATACAGAACGCAATATGTAATCAGGTCAAGACTACAGAACGTCGAAACAATTGAAAAACAAAAGATTCTAAGATTCTAGGTCCTTATGACGATAAGCGATACTTACTTCCAAACAGTACAGACACCCTTGAATGGGGTGATTACAGAATCAGCGCAATGGATTTCGATGATGTTTTAAGTTATAGTGACGAAGAATTGCTAGAGCTTCTAGTAAAATGTTAGGCTTAAGTTGTTAATGATTGTAAGTTGTAGGTATAAGGGTCATATTAAATTAAGACAAGATATATGTATATATAATTTGCTTTTTTATTGATCGAAAACCTTACATACAGTCTGTCAAGTTAAAGCGTGGGTGGCTTTACTCGCAGTCGGTAAGGTGTATCGACATGATTTTGGTGTCAAAATATTAAGAAGAGCTCCCTC
>NC_046660.1:133215906-133228178 GCF_010883055.1 Belonocnema kinseyi
GAGGGAGCTCTTCTTAATATTTTGACACCAAAATCATGTCGATACACCTTACCGACTGCGAGTAAAGCCACCCACGCTTTAACTTGACAGACTGTATAGTTAGTACAAGAGTAGACTTAGTATTATAAATCTCATAATTTAGTTTAACGTTCAATTACCATTGATTCATCATTGGTTCATCTTTGGTTCAACATTGATTCATCGTTGGTTCAAAATTGCACAGAGTTGCTTCAACATTCCGCAAAGTTAATTACATATCTGATTTATCTGTCCTTTTTCCACAAGCTATACGTGTGGATGCTTAACTTTGAGAAGTTTTTGTTCATAGAATCCGCTAGCGATGGGTTGTTCTTGATAGTCCGTGAGCCTGTACGTCACTGGATTGGTGGGCATGACTCGCTTCACAGTGAATATCTCTGTTATCCATTTGGGAGTGTATCCTTTCTCGAATATATGCTTGTGCTTGCTGCTTCGAACTCTGTCACCAACTTTAAACTTTGGCCTTCTCCTGGGTATATTTATGAGTTTTTCGAACCCTTGTACCGGATCCTTTTCACTATCGGCAGTGACATCTTGTGGTTTCATACCGATTGATCGATGTTTGGTATTGTTGTACTTGAAGTGAGAACAGGTAAAATGTCCCTGTACACTTCTGCACACTTCTGCAATGCATAGATTGCATTGCTGAAGTGAGATCTGGTCTACTCTTGCTTTTAACGGGAACAGCCCAGGCGTACTTGGAGAAAATATCTATGGCGGTAAGTAAATACTTGTGGCCACTATTCTCGTGGACATAGGGTAGCATTTCAACCAAATCTGCCTGCCACGTCTCGTCTATACCACGTATTTGCACACGATGATGTGGATAATTCTTTCTAGCAGATTTATGCAGTTCTGCGACTACTGCCAATTTCTCGAGTTCCATTCTCGAGTGCGTTTAATCGAGCGTCAAACTCAGTAATGAATTCAGTGTTATGGAATGACGAATTTTGTTGGGTGCCAACCTGAAGGCTTTTCAATTTTTCGTTAATTGATTCTCCAAGTAAACGTATCATTAAATTATTATTGTCAATCTCTGATCGCATGTATGATGTGACGTGATACACTGTACGTACCTCGTTTTGTACAATGCTCTGAACAAGTCCCAAATTAACTGCATCGTATTGTTCTTCGGCCTCGGTAAGGTAACAAAGTCTCTTGCCGTCTACGTCATAATGGCCGTCCCACGTGATATTGAATACAACACCCGGAGGCCCATGGCTTGCTGCAGCGATCCGATACAGGTGTGTCCAAACACGTCGATACTCATCGTGATACTGACAATATTGTTATGAGTACACCCCTAATATATGATTCCCGCTTCACGTAATTCCTCAATGATTGATATAATTTCACTGTTGTGACTCGAATTGCCTGATGCCTGAGACGCTAAGAGCAGATGGAGACGATCAACTAGTTTGTTAGGGTCGTCCCAGTAGACATAGACAGTCTTTAAATTTTATTTTGCTACCATATACTATGGTAGGGAACCTCCACTCGTTGAGGACCGCCTGCGCGATACATTAAACAGTTTTGCAATAAACTTCTTGTACTTGTTATCTTTGCCTGTGCGAACAGCTTCAGTTGAGCTGTACCGCTTCTTGTACGGATTTGTAGCAATCAGTATTTTCTTATAATTGTTTAAATCGTCAGCGCGTATAAATCTCTCTTCAGGAGATTTTCTGAACAACAGTTCAAGTAGACCAATCGTTTTCAGATACTGTTTATCATCTACGTGAATATATTGTTCGTCGAAACTAATGGGTTTCTCACCAATCATAAGGCTGCCATCAGGGAGCTTATGCACACCATAAATCATATCCAAATACTGCTTTCTATTTTGTTGCAGCATTCTGAGAAACTTGTTTGACAGATACTCATAATTATTAGCAGGCTCAGTGGCGTCTTCTTCTTCTTGGCGCACAGTTGTATCTTGCTCTGCTTCATCATCAACAGTCATAAATTAAGCGTCATCGGCCTCCTCTTTATATTTTTTCATTACAGGCTCGATTGGTTTAACTTCCTTCTTGATTAAAGGTTTAGATATATCAACCAGTTTCCGTAGTGGCATGACGATTGGCTTAAACGTTTCACTCATTATCTTTTCAGTGGCTTCTTTACTTATTTTTAGCATTCGATGTTTTAGCCGAATCGCCTCACTAACTTTTGCGATTTGACTGAGTACTTGCTTCTCTTTTTGAAACTTTGACATGTTGATCTGTTGATGCGTCAGTTTATAATGACAAAATGTCCACTACATAACATGTATTTATAGAGAGATAAAACAGTTAAATCTTTTTCTGTATCTACCCTTGCTGAGATCACTATCCTTGTCAATCACGACAAATCCAAACTTGTCAGTGTTCCAACATGCTGAACATTGGTCTCGAAATTGATAATAACTCATGTTAGTGTTTACATGATCGCCATACACATGCTGGATCACTTACTGGAAAATATTCAAATCCATCTACATTGTAAGCTGACCTCTATCTCGAAAGGAATAATAAATACGCAGATTCTTCCAGTATCAGAGCTGTCACAGGGATGTTCATTGGGTCCAAAAGAAAGCCCGCAAAAGCCCAAATCGAATGTCGATATTGCTCAGAGTATGAAGGAACTGATGAATCAGGAATTTTTCATCGAGTTGTGACTTGTACCATATCTTGAATGCAACTGTCGTGACAGCTATAAATACAGCACTTATAAGACTTTCATGTCAGTTGGGCGCTAACCTTCGTAGAGTGAAATTATTTTGTATCGTAAAACGAATAAAGTGTCACGCTGTCATCATCGAGGGAAAGGATTGGTCAACAAAATCATTAACAACTTACCGTTTTAATTTCACTTGCCTGGATACCAAGACTGTGATCTAGGTACTAAGCTAGAGGAACGACTTGCTAGAGGTGACTCTGGTATTAATTCTTTAGACGCAGTTCTAGCCAGTAAAGCCTTGCAGCGTGTCTTTACCAAAGACGCTCTAATTGACGAGAAAGCAGCAGCACTGGCAATAACAAACGTGATGAATGCCAAAGCGAAACTCGGTATGGGGTTGAAGAAGAAAATCAATTCCAAGAAGAGAAAACCCAGTATGAAGAAGAAATCAATTCTGAAAAATAAACTATTAGCTTTTAGAAAGGTCGTGAATGCAGTAAAGAAAGCAATGAGACGAAGCAGTGATGCAAAAGTGGCTATCAATTTGGCAATCAGAGGTGCGCAAGAAGCTGTTAAAAGCGCAGGCGATAAACACCAAGTGCAAAATTCGCGTGTCCTGCCAATCCCTTCGAAAGTCGCTGACGTTTTACCACTGATTCAAATATTTTCTGGATTCAGTGCACTTGGAGCTCTTAGTGGTGGAGCAACAGGTGTAGCTAAGGCGGTAAACGATGCTAGCGCAGCTAAACAACAGCTGGAAGAAGCTAATCATCATAACGAATCAATAGAGGCTATTGCTCTAGGAAGAGGTTTTACACCTAAAATCCTATAGAAAAAGATTAGGTCTTCATATGAAACCTTACCGAAAAGGGCAGGGACTTCGTCTAAGATAGGCATTAAAAAACTTGCAGTGAAGCTAGCGCACCGTGCACTCACTGATACCGATCTGTTTAAGTATTCTAAAGCTCTAAAGATTCCACATTTTCGTGGAGTTTTTATGCGTAATCAACTACCAGTGAATAGACCTCACTAAACTGAGTCAGCTATTATCAATCTTGATAATAGTTATAGTCCTGGTTACCACTCGGTCAGTTATAAAAAGATCGGTAATAATGTCCTATACTTTGACAGTTTCGGCAATCTTCGTCCGCCGATGGATCTTGTAGATTACCTCGGTGTTGGTAGCGTAATAAAGTACAATCATGATAGATATCAGGACTATGATAGTGTTGAATGTGGACACTTGTGCTTGAAATTTCTGTGTGGACAGCTGCATATGAAAGATAAATACTGTCTGTATAAGAGGGTGTGATGAACTAATTAGAGACAATATTGAACTACGCACTTGGGCTCGTTGAACTACTCACATTCAATGCGATTCCTAACGTAGACACTGGAAAGAATAAAATCTATGTCGGTGATCGACTGGTGATTATACCTACTGGAAGCTATGAGAATGAACACATTGAGAGCTATGTCCAGAAGGCTCTGACAGTTCAGGGCATTACAATAAACATTATGCCACGCACATCAGCCTTATGCCTCATCATCATTCAACAACAGTGATAAAATTCGAATTGCTGTCCAGCATCAAAATTTGTGTATACTACCCAGCAAGAGGTCACTGCACGTGTATGGAAGACTGACAAAGCCTGATGGAGCTACAGCTGTTACTGCTACAACACTAGTGAGCAATGGCATTTGCTATCTGTTTGATGAAGTTCGTTATGAACTCAATGGTATTGAGATTGATCGTTGCAAGAATGTCGGTCTCACTAGCACCATAAAAAGCTACATCTCAATTATACCAGGACAAACTTATTTTATTGAGAATGCGTGGTGGCTCGACATCCCGGAAAGAACAAAACGCCATACCAATGTTGAATGATACTTTGATGTCACTATACCACTCAGTATGATCAATTAAAGATCAATTAAGAGCCATTTACGATTTTAATTCATAAATTTGAATGGATGATACCATATGTAATGGCCTCAGATCAGCAAAAGATACAGTTGCTGAACTTCAATGAAAAAGATTTTCTCACAACTATGAGTTTTCGCTCATGGGAATTGTATGAATACCCCCTACTCCCCACTACCTCAACACATATATGGACAGTGAAAACGTCAACTCAGGTTGAGAAACCAATATACATTATACTGGGTTTCCAAGGATAGGCTAGCCAGATATGCTAATCCGTATAGTAATTTAAATCTGAATTTTAACTATGATCAGTTTGCACTACTGTGTGAGATGCATGCAAACTTTCAGACAGCCTACTATGGTAAAGAGCCTGAACCAATCTTGAAGAAAAGTGATTTGAAGGAATACGCTCCTCTCAGTGTCGTTGATTTCTCAAAACAAAATGAGTTTCTCAAAAAGGCCTCAGTGGACGTTCGTTTGGAATTTGAATCTGCAGAAAATTTCCCAGCTGAAACTGCAGCCTACTGTCTAATTATTCATGACCGTATTATTCAGTACCAGCCCCTTAGTGGTAGCGTAAAAAAGTTAATTTAAGATGATAGTGGTAGGAGGTAATGCCAGTGGTGGGGAGAAAAGGTATAAAGCAGATGATTTTAGCAACAGAGTTCAGTAGTTATCGAAATGGAGTTCATCGTGGACGTGCAAGGCTTGAAGAAGCCCAACAACCAGTTCGTCTTTAAGGAGTTGGCTATAGTTCCTCTGCAGGAAGACGCTCAAACTTTTGTCTACCTCTTTGAACCTCCCTGCTACTGAAACTCTCTGCCTGCCCGATACAAGAAAGAAAATTTGTGGTTGATGCGCAATTTATCTTCGCTAAAGAAATTACACAACGCAGTTTTAACCACATATCAACATCATACCTAGTTCTGGAGTCACAACTGTTCTGTCCTAAACGTCCTGGCGCTCAAGATCTGGTTCTTAACTCCAAAAGGTCAACCAAACATCAGGATTTATGGTAGAAGCTGTACCGACAACGATAATGCTGATGATGTGAATGAAGGTGTAGATACTCCAGATACTTCTTTGAAAAATACAACGCCTGAAGACTTTTATGATAAGTGCGAGTTCCTGTTTTGAGAATGTTTCTTTTAGCAAATTAGGTTAAGATTTTAATTTGTAAAAGTAGGTTAAGTCTTTTATTGAATAAAAAAACTAAAGGTAATAAAAGTGTTCATTAGTTTTAAACCCAACCACTAGTTAAGTATTTGTTATTAACAATCAAACTTTACGGTCAATACTTATACTGAGTGCAACGAATGGTAATTCCTCCATTCTGATTTTCTTGAAGTTTCTGGAAGATTTGTGCGCATGTTCAACAAGTAGGGTCATGTTTGAAGAGTGGGGATAGTGGGGTATAAAAGCAGTGACAGATTGCAGTGGTTTCATTCAACAAAGTGCAGTGCAGTTAAGTGAAAATTTGTGATCTTGTGAAAAGAAAAAAGCAAAAACCGAGATGCCTTTGGAAAATAAGGATTTGAAAGCCCTGAATTCAGTTGGTCGAATAAAAGAGGTTATGCCTACCAAACCACTTTCCGACCTTACCCTAAACAAAAAGTATGTTGTGACAAGAGTTCGGAAAGTTCGTACTAAATATGGCACCAGGATTGTGGCTGAATTGGAGAACTAGTTTTCCGTTTTCTTACCTGCCAGAATTATGAAAGTTTTCGAAGATGCACACTGCAAGGAGACGTTCGAAAACCTGGAAGAAGCGGTCAAAACAAACTCTTCTCTATCTATCTTGGTGGACAATATAATAATTTCGAATTTGAATATTTGTAATAAACATCATTTTTCTATCAAGTCTGTATTTAGGAAAAAGAGTTTGTTAATAAATATTGTCACCAGTCAAAACAAAAATTGCGTATTTATTTTAAATTTAACTAGGTTTACATTTAAAGAAGTATTTATTTAGGATTAAGTTACGTTAATAATAAAAAAAGCACTGCTGGATAGCAGATTCTATATTCTTATGACCCTGGAATCCTGCAACACACCTTACACCGAAAACGTTGGGAGACAGGTTGCTTATTCTCGAAATTCTGTAGAACATCACTCTGTCTTACTCTGAAGTATCGCTGAGTAGTAGTACATTTTCTATTTCTCATAATCCTGTAAAGCAGCAACCCGTCTTTCACAAAAATGTGAGGTTACATCTAAATCAAAATTTCATAATGGAAAGATAACTGCAACAAGAAATTTTAGTACGAATACCGTTTTTTGGCCAAAGTCGGTTTTATCTTTCAACATACTCTCCTTTTAGGTCGATACAGCGAGTCCAACGATTTTCTAACTTTTTGATACCGTCCGAAAAGTACTCGATCGGAAGGTCTCCAAAATACGCCTCAGTTTCAGCTATGAGCTCCTCATTTGAGTAAAAACGCTTACCGGTGAGCCATCTCTTTAGGTTAGGGAACAAGTAATAGTCGCTGGGGCCAGGTCTGGTGAATACGGTGGCTGAGGAACCAATTCGAAGCCGATTTCATGCAATTTTCCTTGTGCAACTAAGCATGAATGAACAGGCGCATTGTCGTGAAGATAAAGCGGTTTTTTCTTCTTCAAATGCGGTCGTTTTTCGGCGATTACAATTTTCAATCGGTCCAATAATGATGAATAGTATGCTGCGGTTATGGTTTTACCTTTTTCAAGATAGTCCATGAATATTTTGCTATGTGCATCCTAAAATACTGAGGCCATAACCTTTCCGACCCATTGTTGCGTTTTTGAACGCTTCGGAGCACTTTGGCCGGTGGAACCCACTGTTTTGCCTGTTGCGTTGACTCAGAAGTGTAGTAGTGGATCCAGGTTTCATCCTTGGTTATGAATCGGCGCAAAAACTCGGTCGGCTTACGCGAAAATAATGCGAAATTCTGCTGGGATTATTCTTTGGGATTATTCAACATCATATCATGGATTTTTTCGACATTTTCTCGTGTAGTGACCTCTTTTGGGCGCCCAGATCGTTCAGCATCAACTGTACTCGTACGGCCACAACGAAACTCGGTAAACCACTTATGAGTCGTTCCAATCGACAGTGCAGAGCCCGGGTAATACTTATTCAGCTTGGTCTTGGTCTCGGATATCGTTTTCTTGCGAAGATAGTAGTGTTTGATCAAAACTCGAAACTCAGATTTTTCCATATTAAAAAAAACTCGGAGATTAGTCGCTTCTCAGTGCTGTATCTTGTAAATGCGTAAACATAAATGGGTGAAGTTTTGACAGGCGTCATTTGAAGGATCAAGCTCGACGAAAATGGTTCACATTAGTGAATACTAATGCCATCTCTTAGAATTTTCAGGCACTTACCAGACTGATAAGAGTTTTGTTTTATTTTATTTTTTTTAATTTTTACGCCTAATATTAATGCATGTGGTGATGGTTGTAAAGGAGCAAGTGACGGTAGGATTTGTAATTGAATTGTTGGTGAAAATTATCATAATGATGTAAAGTATTGAGGTTGGGAAGGTGGTTGAAGTGAAAGTAATTTTAGCAGGGTTGGATCTATTGAATATAATGGGGAAAACTAAGATTGTATTGTAGCTGGAGGAACATGTGCCATTTCCACATAACCTGGTTGTAGAGGATAATATTCTGTGTCTGCTGGAATCTAGAAGAATGCTAGAGTTAGAAAAAGTATGCATTCAGAAATGTTCTAAAAGAAAAAAATGATAATATAGCAGATTTTCGCCTGTAAAATCTGTTTTATTACTCGTTTCTTGATCTCAAATTGAGGTAAAGGAAGATCAATTGTTTGAAGATGAAAACAAGTATCTTTCCGATCAGTTGATTTGCAGCAACGCCCATGTATAACATTTTTATTTTCAAGTTGAAAACGAGGATCATTCTGATGAGCTGATTTGCAGCACTCACATTTAGCATTATCTTTTTTCTCTATAAATTGTCTATCATTAGGCTTTTGCCCCGAAAGTTGTAAGCTTGATGATGCAGTTGGATTACGTTTTACTCGTAGAACCGAAGGCAGTAAAGGGAAGAAAGTTACATAAAATAAATATTATTAGTAGATTTTCATTGACTGAATTGTAACTGGATAGATAACGATACAATAAAGCGTAGATCTTCTATGCTTTTTTTCATATTAATTCTCTTTTCTGATTATTTGTCATTTTTTCATAAGCAAATTAGCTAAATTTATGGAATCCAGCATGCAAACAGTCAAGACATGTGTTGTTTCTCATTAGAAATGATTGGTTGAGACTTTACCGACATAAACACACTTTATAGTATAGCTGGTTAGTTAAATTTCAAAATAAATTGAAATGTTGCTTCTTTTAAAATTTATGTTATAGTATTTCTTCGTTTTTAAACTCAAATTCGGTTTTATAAACATATTTTAATTTGCCTGATGAGTAAATCACCTAAATGTATGCAACCAAAAATGATCGTATACTCATCCATGTGGTAAAAAGTTGTTTAATTATTTTTCTTTCTTTTGAAGTTTAACTAACCGGCTATACTCTGAAGCGTTTTTATGTCGGTAAAGTCGCAACCAAGCATTTCTAATCAGAAACGACACATATCTTCACTATTTGCATGCTGGATTCCATACATTTAGGTGATTTACTCATGAAACAAATGACAAATGACCAGAAAAGAGAATTAAATTTTTAAAAAAGGTTCGCCTGAATTTGTACCTATCTTTGGCACCTTGATCTACTGCACTTGCGCTATATAAGTCTAAGAGTAACACACTGTGACAAACTATTGTCGTGGCACTAGTTTGTCGCATTGTGTTCCTCTTATGTTTATCTGGCGCAAGCGCAGATACAAGGTAACATAAAATGATATAAAGAGTTATATTTGGTTTTCTCTCCTTTATTTAAAGATTTCGACGGTGGAGTTTTATACATGTTCTCTATCCATATAAAAAAACTTTAGCAATTCAAAAAAGAAAAAAAAGTTACAATTTCAAAAATGGTTAAAAACCTGTAATTTTTTTAAGTTACTTTCTCAATTCTTCGACGAACCTTTATCTACTGATATTTCATCGTATACTTTATTATGTTTCATCAGTTTGTTCGTTTCCGTGCGGTAATATTTAGAGGTGAAGCATAATGATCTCAGTGTTCCGTTTAGCGCTAGCTTTTTTTGTCTTATGATGATTTCGAGCAGTAACTTCATTATCACTGCTTACATCAGATAATTTTAAATCTTCATGTAAAATCGAATGGCGTGATGATAAAACTGACTGTTTAGGTGGTGGCAGAGAGGAAACATGCGAATGTGTTCCATTCGAGGGTGTCCGATTACGTTCATCAAGCGCACGAGGCCTCGCATGGAATAGATTCTCATTCGATAAGGTAGGTGAGTCGGATGGAGGACGGGACGCCAAGGAGACTTGTGCACGCTGGACCGGCGGAGTTTATTGCGACGATAAGGTTTGTGAGCTAGATGGAGGACGGGACGGCAAGGAGACTTGTGTACGCGGCATCGGTGAAGTATGACGTAAATAGGATGTCGAAGGTAATGCTGATGAAACCTGCGGCGGTGATGGCAGTGGCGTACGCTGTGGGAGCGGTGGCGGCGATGGCGAATGCTGTGGTGGTGGTGCCGGCGACGGCGATGACGATGAGAACGTAGAAGTCGGCGATTTCTCCGATGGTTGAGGTGGTGACGTTGGCGGCGGGGGTTCGATTGGTAGTATGGTCGGGTCATATCTGACTACCACTGACACCTATAATATCATATACACAACACATAAATATAAAAGACGTTAAAATGTATTGTGTGTGATAGGATTTTACCTGCAGTGGACTCTACTTTATTTGAAAATTTGCTGGTAGCGGCACGTCCACATGAATCTGCGGAAGAGTTTCCGGAAGCTTCGCCTGCCTATCGGAGCTCTCAGTCACCTCACCTTTTAAACGACTTTGAGCCTATGGACACAATAAAGAATAGGAATAATTAGCACTAGTAACACACTAACACTTCTCCTCAACGAAATCACTATGCACTACTTACTTTTTTATTTCCCACTCTCTTCTCTGTCATCACTTTCACTTTCGCTTTTGCTTCTTTATTTTTTGCTTATTTTCTCTTTCACTTTTGCTTCTTTTTTTATTTCACTTTTTGGCGAAGACTGACATGCATTTCGCTGCAGTTAGATCTCTTTTAGGCCCCTAAATAACACCCGAGCATGTGCAAGGAGCGTGGGGAATCCCACGGTCGCGTCGTGCCACCTCCACCTGCATGAAACCTCTGGTATCAACCTCGTCCGACATGTCAGTAAACCATTTACCCAGCGTCGATGGTAAACCGTTTACCCGACGTCAGTAACTGATTTTCCGCATCCTGTTACAATTTTGAAATTCCTGAAAATTTAACTGACTTGATGGTGGCGCCATCTGTTGTCGGTATCAACTTATCGACTGGTGACATCTTATGACGGACATGAACCATTATCATCTGTCGGTAAATGACCGGTCACTGTTTTACCAACGTTTAGATCGAAACCGAACCCTGTCCCCGAACTGTCATGGGTATACTAATTAAAATAGTTGAATCCTTAATATAAAAGATGAATTTTCAAACAAAATTTGGAGTTTTAAACAAAAAAGATAAATTTTCTAATTTAAAACATAAATATATAAAACCAGAAATAGGATCATTCTTTTTTAATTGAAAGGATTAATATTAAACAACAAACAATCAAATTTCAACAAATTAATTGAAATTTTACCAAAATAGATGCACTTGGTGATACATAGTTTAACTTTCATACAAACTCGTGTTTTTTTCAACCAACAAGATTAATTTTATATAAAAAAAGACGATGTTTGAAACAAATCAATGAATTTTCAACCCAAAAATATCAATTTTTAATTCCAAATTTCAGTGTTTCATTACAAGCGAGATAGGTAATTTTTTAGTTAAAGAATTTAATTTTTAACAAAAAAAAAAGGAATGTGCAACTTAATAGTTTTGTTCTTAATCAAAAAGATAAATTTCCAACCAAGAAGAATAATTTCCTACCAAAAATACGAATTTTCATCGAAATATGTGCATTTTCAAACAAATAGTTGAATTTGCAACTAAAAAAGTTCCATTTTTATTTTTAAATATCAATTATCTACCAAGAATTATATAATCCAATGTTATTTTACATAAACTAATTTTTGACTAACTATGAAGGAATTTTAAAAAAAATAATTGAACCCTCAATGAAGAAGATGAATTTGCAACGGTTTAAAAAAATTTAATTTTTAACAAAAAAGGTCAATTTTTTAAAATATAATTTTCTTATAAAAAATGATATAATCATCGCTTCTCTTAAATAAATTAAATTTTCAACAAAAAAGGAATTTTTAACAAAATAATAGAATCCCCGAAAAAAGACAAAATTTCAATTAAGAAGTTTATTTTTCTACCAAAAATAACGAATTTTCAACAAAATTCTGAATTTATAAATACTGTATCAAAACAGATACATTTTTTTCCGAATAGTTCAATCTTTAACGAAAAAGCATCGATTTTAAACCAAAAGGATTAATTTTCTACCAAAACAGAAAAATTAAAAAAATTAAATTATTGAGTAAAAAGGTCCATTTTCAATTAAAATATAAATTTTCAACCAAAA
>NC_046660.1:133228278-133230472 GCF_010883055.1 Belonocnema kinseyi
GAATGTTCAAACAAGGAGATAAATTTTCTACTAAAGGAGACGATTTTTAAAAAATCCATAAATTTTTAAATAATTAGTTGGATTTTCAACTCAAAAAGATCATACTTTAATTTAAAAAATTAATTTTTTACCAAAAATGTCATAGTTAAATTTTCTGTTAAAAAGAATAATGTTCAATAAAAAAAAAACAATGTTATAAAAATTATTTCAAAGGAGATCGAATCCGTTTAATATTAGGCAGGTTCTGCACTTCAAGTCGCTCAATCGATCAGGAAGGGATTTTAAGAGAACTTTTTTTTCGTTATAAAAAACAATTCTATGTTCAAAAGATTAATTTTTAACCATTAAGATTAATTTTTTTTTACAAAAAATACGAAATTTTAACCAATTATTTGATTTTTAAACTATAAGGGAACAGTTTATTTTTTAATTTTTGTTTGAAAATGTTTAACAATTTAGTTGAATTTTTTTTCTATCTTGACAAAAATTCTTTCTTGCTTAAAAACTCGTCTCTTTGGGCAGAAACTTGATTTTCTTAGTGAACATTAACAAAATAAAAATGTATCCCTTTTGGTTGAAAATTCAAATATTTTTTTGAAAACTTGCCTTTTTGGGTTGAAAATTCAACAATTTTGTATATACATATTTTTTTGTTCGTTCTAGAGTTTGCGCTCTAGAATACATGCATGTATACATCTACAACTGTAACTTGGTAGTTGCGAATTATCTTTTGTTACAGCTCCTTTGTTGAGGACTCAAGTATTTTGTTTAAAAGTTGTCTTTTTTGTTTGCATTCGTCTACATGGTTAAATGTTAAACTAATTGACTAAAATGGATCTTTTTGGGTTGAACATTCATAATTTTAGTAGAAAATTTAATTCTTTTGTTAAAAATTCATTCCTTCTTAAGTTGAAAATTTCTCTAATTGTTTTAAGGTTAAACGAAGTTTTAAAAATTAATTTTTTGGTTGAAGATTCATTATTTTAATTAAAACTTAATCTCTGGTTAAAAATTTGCTTGAAATGCATTTTTTGGTTCAATTCAGCTGTCGTTTTAAAATAATCATATTTTTTAGTTTTTGGTTGAAAATTTATCTACTTATTTAAATGTTTATCTATTTGGTTAAAATTTTATGTTTTTGGATAAAAAAGTAACTATTTGGTTGCAAATTCGTTAATTTTTTTAAACTGAAAATTAAACTTTTTTATTTTTAGTGTACCCGGTTTTGTTGAAAATTTGGTTTTTTAATTAAAGATTTGCATTGACAACCGAATAGCTTAACTTTTAACCAAATAGTTCAATTTTCAACCTATAAATAGAAATTGCCGAGAGATGCATTGTAAAAATAAGGAAACGAATTTTCAAACATCAAGATTAATTTTATGTAAGAAATGCGAATTTAAACCAAAAGTAGAAAAGTGACTTTCTCAAACAAAAAATTTATTTATTTCAGAAAAAAAAAGAATTTTCAAAAAAATAGTAAATTTTTAACCAAAGAGATGAATTTTTAACTAAAATTATGAATTTTTCAACTAGAAAGACGAATTTTCAACTAATAAAGAATTTTCAGTTAGGAAGTACAAAAAATTTTTCCACGTCTTAAACTTTTAAGTCAAAAGACCACTTTTCTGTAAAACAGTTATAACACCTTTACTCTCTATCTACCACCACAAACCCCATTTTTGACAACACCTTCACCCCACATGATAAGTTTTCAAGTATTTATTTGTTAAAAGTGTTATTTTCAATACAAAATTTCAATAATTTCAATGTAATTTAAAATATACTAATGAAAAGTTTAATTTTAAAGAATATATTTACGTTTTTAATAAACTTTAATGTGAAAAGTCCAGGGGAAAGTGGGAGATTTAACTAAGCCCGAGATTCGACAATTGGCAGAAATTTGCTTTCACTAATGTAATTTTTTTCAACTTTGTAAGAATTTATCTAATCTTCTAATATTGGGGAGACTTGACCAAGATTTTCAGAGGAGAGTTTACCAAGTAGCAACAAGACTATTACATGAATTTTCTACCTATAAAGTCATTAATCATAATAATGCGCATGCAAAAATTTTGCTAAATTGCGTTATAAAAATTGAGACTCCGGATTCTATAACCACGCATAAAATTTGCCTGGCCGCTTCAGGCCGCTCGAGTTGGCCCCTGATGGCTTGAAAATCAGTTTTCGAAAA
>NC_046660.1:133230572-133234059 GCF_010883055.1 Belonocnema kinseyi
CCAATTCATTTTTTATCTCATATGGAGTTAAACCCTTTAAATGAAAATGTTTGATTACCGCTCTGAACTCGTTTGTTTCCATTTTTCTTAACGAACAATTTTCTTTTTTCAATTGGTTATAAAAACACGTAAACTCAGAAGCTGTGGACTGTGCCTGCACCATATATCTAGTCGGGAGTGGTGCTGACTGAAAACAGATGATTTGGAGCGATTCGCGCGCCATCTGTTGGTCATTCTAAGGACTTATTGAACTACCCTCGTAATATATGTACTAATATTTCAGAGCGCAGTCCCATGGATACATAGTGACCATAAGTTTGACTGGTAGCTTCACGGTGGTGCCAAAGTTAACTAGCAAACTGTCAAACGTGTCAAAAATTAGAGTAAAAAAACGTCATTTTATTACTCTTCAAACCTACGTGGAATGATTGTTTGAATGCTAAAAAGTAACAAAAATTTTGTCTGGCAGCTCCTCAGTGGTGCCAAGGTTGACTGGCAGGCTGTCAAACATGTCAAAAATTCGAGTGAAAAAACGTCAATTTAGTACTCTTGAAATTAATTGGGAATGATTGTTTCGCAGCAAACAACTAAAAGAAGTTTGACTGACAGCTCCTGAGTGGTGCCAAAGTTGACTGGCAGACTGTCAATCATGCCAAAAATTCTAAAGAAGAAACGTCATTTTAGTACTCTTGAAACCCATTGGGAATGATTGTTTGAATGCTGAAAACTAACAAAAAAATTGACTAACAGCTTCTCGGTGGTGCTAAAGTTGACTGACAGACTGTCAAGCATATGAAAAATGATAGGATGAAAATTAGAATAGTCATTTTAGTACTTCTGAAACGTATTAGGGATGATTTTTAGGTGCTAGAAAGTAAGATCATAATTGATTGGCTGTTCCTCAGTGGTGCCAAATTTGACTGATAGACTGTCTAGCATGTCGAAAATTCTAGTGAAAAAAATTTATTTTAGTACTTTTCAAACCATTGAGGATGATTGTTTTTGTGCAAACAACTAACAAAGAAGAGTACTAAGTTTCAAGAGTACTAAAATGAAGTTTCTTCACTTGAATTTTTGGCATGTTTGACAGTCTGCCAGTCAAATTTGGCACCGCCGAGAAGCTGTCAGTCAAATTTTTTGTTAGTTCTTAGCATCCAAACAATCATTCCCAATGGGTTTCAACAGTACTAAGATAGCGTTTCTTTACTAGAATTTTTGGCATGTTTCGCAGCCTGCCAGTCAACTTTGGCACCACTCAGAAGCAGCCATTAAAACTTCTCGTTAGTTTTTAGCATCGGCACAATCTTTCCCCGTGGCTTTGAAGAGTACTAAAATGACGTTTTCTCACTCGAACTTTCGACGATTTAGCGATAAATTATTGCAAAATGCACCAACAGCTGTTAGCCAGTCAACGAATTTCGAACTGTTGACTATGAAAACAAAAGAATATGAAATTTTAGTGAGTACTAAAAGGACGTCGATGAAATTGTCACGAGCTCCCGGAAATTTTGAAGACTGATAATGTCTATATTTCCATAAAATATGTCCACGTAGACAAAGTAAAGTGAGGGGGGCGGATTGTCCAAATTCCACGGCTGTCCACGAAGGGGGGGGGGGGGCAAAAAGTGGTGAAAAATTGTCCACGTGGTATATGGAAGGCCCCATATTAGCAGAGTAGGAGATTTACGGAGTAGGCTATTCGACCAATCAGATGATTGAAGGGAATTTGCTGAAAAATGTTCCGAAAGTTATAACTTTTCGATTACTAGAAAAGTGTTTGACAAGTGAAAAAGAAAATTGGTGGTTGAAATATTTTTCAAAATACGAAATGACGTTGGGAATTATTCTGGAGAGGGTATTGACATAATAAAATAAAATATTACTCCCTGCATGCTCTGTCACGAAAAATAGAGTTCTGCGCGAGGTTGAAGAGAGCTTTTTAGTCCTCGTTTTTCCTCGAAAACGCTAAAAAATTGCGAAATTGGAAATAAGTAGGTTCCCGCGAGCATTAAAGAGGCTTTAGCGAGCGCTTGCGAAATATTGAATATTTTTTGAAACCTCGCTACGTGCTCCCTCAATACTCTAAAATCATCGGCGCGAACCCGCTTTGACAGAGCACGAAGCGAGTTTTAGGATATCGCGAAAGCCTCTTTAATGCTCGCGGAAGCCTACTTATTTACGAATTTGCAATTTTCGAGCGTTTTCGAGGAAAATCGAGGACTGAAAAGCTCTCTGTAACATCAAGGAGAACTCTATTTTTCGTAACAGAGCATGCAGGAAGGACTTGCCTAGTATAAGGATTTTGCCTCGGGTAATTTTGTATTTTAGTAATCCAGTTTTTTTTTACATGATTTTAGGAATAAGAGCTTCGCTAAGACGACGTGTAGAATCTTGTTAAATATAAGAGAAAAGTTATTGAAATACACTTTGCACATTTTTTATTCGCATCTTAATTAGATAGTTATCTGGAGTAGTTGGAAAAGGGGATGGACTAGTCCTACCGACAATTCGGAATGACTAGCCAAGTTTAGGAAAAATATTTTACCAACTCATCCCGTTCTCGTGTAACCCTTTTCTTAATAAAAAGCACAAGGAAAGTTTTTCTACTCTGCTAATATGTAATCTGCATATATCGAAACTGGTCTATCCTATGGTGCATATAAGTGAAGAGCGGAGTGGAAATCATCCAATACGAACGCCTTTTCTTGTATACACTAGCAATCTTGCGCACGCTGATTTACCTTTTTATGAAAAAGAATAAATCAAAAGTCTATCTTTTCTATGTTATACATATTTAATGAATGTTACAAAATATTAGTACAAAATAAAAGAAGACAGCAAGGGATGAGTTCTGTATCTGAAACTGTAATTAATCTTTTATAATAGGACTTCAACAAATTTAATATTTTTTTGTAGAAAATGAAATTGAACTATTTTATTCCAAATGATTTTTTTTATTAAAAATTAATTTACACCTCATATTGATGAATAGCATTTATTGCAATTGTGCAACTCATGTTGATGATAATCATATACCTTAAATAAGAAACTTTGCATTTTTAAACCACAATTGAGACTCCGGATTCTATAACCACACATAAAATTTGCCTGGCCGCTTCAGGCCGCTCGAGTTGGCCCCTGATGGCTTGAAAATCAGTTTTCGAAAATTCAACTTTTTAAGATATCACTTCATAGGAAATTTCATGGCGCATCTTTTTTCTCTCGACAAAAAAGTTGTATCTTTCACTGTTTCTGTAAAAAATCAAAAAAACTTAATTTTTCAGACAAGAAAATTTACTAAATATTTTCACTTCAACTCGCTCCAAAAGACAAAGTTCTTAAGCGTGAGAGGTGATAATTATTATCACCTCTCATGCGCTGATAGCAAATAGCACTGATCGAGCGCGTGAGAGGTGATAATTATTATCACCTCTCACGCGCTCGATCAGTGCTATTTGAATGATTCTATTTTGTTAACGAATCACTC
>NC_046660.1:133234159-133235328 GCF_010883055.1 Belonocnema kinseyi
CGCCAATTAGCACAAATGGTAAGTTCCGACAGTGCCTACAAGTGTGCCTACTGGCCGCTAAATGGCAATACCGGTTTCATATGTATACACCTGGTAGGCAAAGTCCGGTTTAAAAAGAAAAGCTGCGGGGTTTACTTGTTCCACTGCATAGTAGGCTGGCTCAAGAATTAACAATTCCAAATAGTCTTTAGATCGCAATTGTGAAAAGATTCGAAAATTTTATTTTAGAAATGAGCAGCATGAAATTTTTAAGATAACTTATTGAGTACATTTATCCATTTTTGTTTTAATATATTTATTTTACACAAGTTATTTTCTAAAAAGAAAAAGAAAAAACTCAATATGTATCATATTTAACGTAGCATCTTTCTTAATTCGAAATACGCGACCAGTTTTCTGCAATTTTGAGGGCACTGAATTTGTCTTCGAATTTAATTTTCATTACTTGATTTTCCGGTTTGTCAGCCATCGTTAAGAATTTTCAAAAACACTATCGATTTATAAATATTATTTTGAAGCGATAAAAATAACTTATTCGGAAATGTACACTGAAACTCAAACTATAAGATAAAAAATTTACTTATATAATGCTTCCAACATTAGTACAAGAACTTCTATTCAAAAATCTTCCAAACTTCGACGACCACGTGAGTAACTAGATTAAACTATTGTTGTTTTGAGGATAACTAATCAGGTGCATCAGTCCCTAAAAAAGGGCGATGGAAGGGAGGGAGTAGGAAAATAACATTTCTTCATTAGTTACGAAACTAATGCGAAATGAAAAGGAAGTTTTGTTTTGAAGTGTCATTGTTAAACCATTTTTAAACCAGATATTTAATTTATCTATTTTAATTAAAGGCAGATTTTTTATTTGCCCAACTAAATCTTAGTAGCGTTGTCTAAATAGTGATTTTTGATCTCAAAAAATTAATATTTAAAATTTTAATAACAAATTTTAAAACCGAAACACCTATTACTGGCTCTTTCCTCCTGGAAAGTTGGTTTTCACAATAAATATTGTAGTTTTTTTATCTATAAAATTTTACAGTTCATCTTTTATAACAAAAGGTATTTTACACGTATATTGAATCATTTTTCATCAAATAAATCAATAATAAACCATTGTTGTTATTAATAATCTATTTATTACAAATAATAGACTGGTGCCT
>NC_046660.1:133235428-133237391 GCF_010883055.1 Belonocnema kinseyi
ACTCCTCGCTCGGCTCGTTCTCTCTCTCTCTCTCTCTAAACAGTAGCGTCGGCGGATCGAAGAGACTGTTGGTCTAGACTTTACATGTCTATGATTCACGGAGGGACTAGGCAGGCTGCGGTGCGGTGTGACGGCACATCGGACTTTGCCTGTGACATATACGCATATATATTAAAAAGTATATAAAAGTCCATGTAATAGTGTGCGTTCATACACTTCTCTCCGTCATTCTTTTTGCCATGCGCCAGCGTGAAACACAACATCACGTGACCCTCAGTTTTCGTCGTGGTTTAGAAAGATTGCAAGGCGTTTGTAACGAAACGTACAACATTCTGTTTCACTTCTCTCAAAGCACTATACTAACTTTCGTTATTCGAATCCATTACAAAATTGAATACAGCGACTTAGAAAGACTTCAATTTGTTTATTTAAGAGTGTAAAATTCGTACGATTCATTCCAGTCAAAGATATTAGTCTGCATTTTCATAGTCACTATTCGACTTTTTCAAACCGAACCTCGATTATCCCTAAATTCGTACACATTATTTGAATTATGGGTATGCGATAAAAGAAATATTAATATTCAAAGTCTCTCCGTGCGGGCACAAATTTCTAAATTTTCCATTTGGAGCGTCAAAATAGAGGCTTAGTTTTTGTTTCTCATTTAACGCTCCACATTCTACCCAGAGGGCACCGGGACGTCCTAAAGACGTCCTTAGAATGTACCTCTCTGTCATATGATATGACGTCTGTAAGACGTCCTTTGGATCGTTTCCTGTCTTTAAATGTCCTGAGGACGTCCTTAAGACGTCCGCCGAAAGACGTATATAGGACAAGTTTAGGTCTTGTGTGCCCACTGGGTACCTTTTCGTACAGAATCAAATTATTTGACGAAAAATTAACAAAAGTAGAGCAAGGAGAAGATACAGTGAAATTTGCGCAATGTTTCAAGTTATTTTGCACACGGAAAAAAATATCCAATAGATTTTATAAAACTAATCCTATAGCAGAGGATACGCTGGGTCGTTTAATATAAGTTAATATCGTCCTTGTTTTACATTGCGTTGAACTAGTCCCGAATCTATGCAGAACAGTTCTATAAAATTATAACCGATTTTTCGCCACAAAAATCAATCTTTTTTCTTATTATATTATTACTATTATACTTTAATATGTCCAGGCGTCCTAACGATAGGATGTCAATGCACACAACATGACTTGACGGTACTCAAACAAAAATATAAGTAATAAAAAGATAATCGTGAAGTTAGCGCCAGAAAAGTATGGATCGCAGAATTGAGCAAGATGAAGCTAGAAGTTGGCCAAAGTTAAAAGTTGCTCGCTCGCTTCATCAAATCATGAAAGATCTATCTCGGGCTATCTACCTATTCTAACTTCATGCTTTTCTAGCCTGAGATTGCACTTTCATGATTTTATGGAGTGAGCGAGCATCTTTTAGTTTTGGCCAACTCCTAGCTTCATCTTGCTCAATTCGGCGAGCTGAAACTTTCTAGCGCTAACTTCTCGATTAGCATTTTATCGTTTATATTTTACGTTAAGCATCATCTAGTCAAACGCGTACGTTGGCATCTTATCGTTAGGATGCCCCGATTTGTTCACATGTTTAAGCACACTATTATGTACTATTATACAATCACTACACTATTTACCATAACACGATCTGAAAGTTTTTATTTGCCGCGGGTTCGAACCCTATAAGTTTCGCATTCCTAACGCGTAAAGCCTTTCGGCTAGCCTAGCTGGAAGTATGAAAAATATCTGAAATATAACCTACAAATGTACAAGGCCGTCTGCAAATTTTTCGGACCCATTCTAGTAAAAAATATTGCTACGCTTATAATACGAGGGTAGTTCAATAAGTCCTTAGAATGAAGTATAAAAACAATTTTTTTTTTGGTAATTTTTTTTTTATTTTTCAACATAATCTCCTTGGAGCTCTATA
>NC_046660.1:133237491-133266286 GCF_010883055.1 Belonocnema kinseyi
AATTATCGACTTTTTACAAAAGGCTTGAAATCGGAAAGTATTCACACTTTAGAATAAAAATATTAAAAATGAATTATTTATGTTTCCTAAGTCCATCTACGTTAAATATGATACATATTGAGTTTTTTCTTTTTCTTTTTAGAAAATAGCTTGCGTTAAATAAATAAATTAAAACAAAAATGGATAAATGTACTCAATAAGTTATCTTAAAAATTTCACGCTGATCATTTATAAAATAAAAACTTTCAAATCTGTTCACAATTGCGATCTGTAGAGTGTAGACTATTTGGAATTGTAAATTCTTAAGCCAGCCTACTATTCGGTGGGAAAAGTAAACCCCGCTACTTCGGACTTTGTCTGACACCGCTCAGGCAATTCGCGGAGGGACTAGGCAGGCTGCGGTGTGACGGCACATCGGACTTTGCTGTAACATGTATATTCTCGGATGGCCGCTCGCTGGCTACAGTGGGTTTGTTTACGAAGATTATACTAATACCTATACGTATGTATGAACCTATCTTATATCTGCAAATCGCACGCATTACGCTGAGACTCATGATTCTTTCGGTCCTTATATACTGAACCAGAGAAACGTATCACTACTTGTGAGAAACTTATAGTGCTGAATCAGAAATTTCTGGTACTCCAGGCTTAATTAACTATTTATCACACACACACACACATCGAAAATACTTTTAGATGTTTGAGAATCTTTAAAATGCTATCAAATTGTTGAATAAAAAAGTGTAATTTTTGACTTGCTATTTTTTTATGCATAAAAAAATTAATTTTTTTGAAAACCCACACACGAGAGAAACAGACAAATGAAAATACGAAAGTTGTGATAAGAATGTGCCCACGCAGCAGGCGGATTTTACTTATTTTTTTACTCTTTATTAGGTTTTTCACGATTAAATTGAAAACTACGCACACTATTAAAAATTGATTCATACACGGAGAAACCCTTTGCTGCAATATTTGCTAAAAATCATACTAGATTTTACTCTTTTTAGTTTGCAACGGAGGGACATACCGGAACTTTTGTAATGTTTACTACTTCGAGTAGTAACGAGTAACTGCATGCTGAACTACAACATTCATTGGAATAAAATTTAAAAATATTACATTTATTTCCAAAAAGGTTTGCTGTATTTACTAAGCTCTGTAGTAAACCAGTAAGCAATGTATTATTATAGAAACTTACTAATTTCAGTATAAAAACATTCTAAATTTCTTGCATTAGAAGCATTAGAAGCACTGAGAAGCGACTAACCACCGAGTTTTTTTTAATATGGAAAAATCTGAGTTTCGAGTTTTGATCAAACACTACTATCTTCGCAAGAAAACGATATCCGATACCAAGGCCAAGCTGGGTAAGTATTACCCGGACTTTTCACCGTCGATTGGAACGATTCATAAGTGATTTACCGAGTTTCGTTGTGGCCGTACGAGCACAGTTGATGCTGAACGATCTGGGCGCCCAAAAAAAGTCACTACACCAGAACATGTCGAAAAAATCCATGATATGATGTTGAATGATCCCAAAGTGAAATTAAGAGAGGTAGCTAATGCTGTAGGCATATCATTGGAACGTGTGGGCAATATCGTACATTCAGTTTTGGGCATGAAGAAGCTCTGCGCGCGATGGCTGCCGCGTTAGCTCACAGTGGACCAAACACGAATTCGTGTGACAACTTCCCAGCAGAATTTGGCATTATTTTCGCGTAAGGCGACCGAGTTTTTTCGCCGATTCATAACCATGGATGAAACATGGATCCACTACTACACTCCTGAGTCAACGTAACAGACAAGACAGTGGGTTCCACCGGGCCAAAGTGCTCCGAAGCGTCCAAAAACGCAACAATGGATCGGAAAGGTTATGGCCTCCGTATTTTGGGATGCACATGGCATAATATTCGTGGATTATCTTGAAAAAGGTAAAACCATAACCGGAGCATACTATTTATCATTATTGGACCGATTGAAAATCGAAATCGCCGAAAAACGACCGCATTTGAAGAAGAAAAAACCGCTTTATCATCACGACAATGCGCCTGGTCATTCATGCTTAGTTGCACGAGCAAAATTGCATGAAATCGACTTAGAATTGGTTCCTCAGCCACCGTATTCACCAGACCTGGCCCCCAGCGACTATTACTTGTTTCCTAACCTGAAGAGATGGCTCACCGGTAAGCGTTTTTACTCAAATGAGGAGCTCATAGCTGAAACTGAGGCGTATTTTGGAGACCTTCCAATCGAGTACTTTTCGGACGGTATCAAAAAGTTTGAAAAAATTGTTGGACTCGCTGTATCGACCTAAAAGGAGAGTATGTTGAAAAATAAAACCGACTTTGGCCAAAAAAACGTCTCCGTGTTTCATTTTTCAGGGACTTATCAGACTGCCTAGTACATTGGGACCTTGTTCGTGTCGCACTCGTTCGTGTCGTTTTCGGCTTTATGTTGTAGTCAGGTGAGTCCTTAAAACCTCGCTCGTGAGGCGGAAATTACGTCAAAAAGTTGCGTGCGCACCACAATCCAGTGCTGTTCCTAATGGTGCCTGATCATGTCTAGTACATATCAGTGATATGTTATACATCATGCTACCTAAGTACGCCCCTGAAATGATCAGAAGGGACGTTTGCGACACAAACGAGGTTCCCGGTCCCAACTCTGGTACACGAACGAGGTCCCACTGTATTTATTATTGAATGTTGAACTCTTTCGCACTATTATATTTCTTTAAATTGCAATTACACAGTGCACATTATTATATATAGTTTATACATTATTATATAAATCCAGGAATATTATATTACAAGCTGAAACAGAAAAATGTGATTAAAATAAAGCTGGTGGGAATCGAACATGGGTCTCCAACGCAACAGCATGGCGATATTCCATTCTGCTAAACTGTATAATGCTAGCACTCAAATTTATTTTCATTAAATTATTCATTTATTGTTCACAGTCGTGGCATTTAAAAAAATCTAAGCACTATATTTTATCGTAATGAAATATCTTGTAACTTTTCGAATTATTCTAATTCATTGTAATAAGGATCTTTGCATCAAACCAAATTGAGTGATTGATAAACTTAAGGAATTTCAATAGAGTGTTGGTCGGCTGACGTCGTTCACGCTCGGATGCACACGGTCCAATGCAAGGCTCGCTTATTAATTCATCTGCTAATATTCGAGAGCGATTTTCGAATTTGTCGTAATCCATAATACGTCTACTCTTTTCATATAATTTAATTATGTCTTCACTAATTTATCCTATTTAGGATTTTACTATAAAAAATACTAAGACTTCGTATTATCAATAGGAAAATTTCATATAAAAATAGCACAGCTTACGATCTTCGTATTAAAATATTCGAATTATGGCCTTGGTTCCTCGATTTTAACCTAATTTAGTAATTTTTCCAGTACAAAGTTTCTCAGTGTAAAAAATTTTTACATCTTTTTCAAATGCACTATTTCTGTCTTTTCATCTTTTTCGTATTTTGCATGTACTTGAAGTTCTGAATTATCAGTAGGATAAATTGTTCGTCTTTTTGAATAATATAAATATCCGTACAGAGAATGTTTGAATCTTGAAAAAAAGTTGTCTCAAAAAGTTTAAAATGCGCTCACATTTTGAATTTGTATCCAAAATGGCTGGCTAAAGAACTTGACCTTTAGTATAGAACACTCAAAAATATACCAAAGGCTTTCGAAAGTTATCGTGCTAACAAACTAAACATTTACAGACTAACAGATAGACAGAACAATTTAAAAAATATAATTTCCTGTATTAAGCGACAGTTCTGGAGTTTTATTTTTTTTATTTTATAAAATGTAAAAGTAATTATCAGCTCATTTGAGAAATAATCGCGGAAATTTGTACTAATAATGGGTATATTGTATCGAATTAAGAATTAAGAAGCCTTGGAATTATTTCAGGGTGTCTACTCAAATTCGGTAAAAGAAATTCCCTGACAATTCTAGGTTGTTGCCATGTATCTATAGATTTTCACAAGGTATAATTTTCCTGAATAATGAGTCAGTCTAGTACTAAATATCACATTCTTTAAAGAAATTCTGACCCTACATCCATTAAAAAGTATTGCATAATACTTAAAGAAAACTTCCCTCATCCATTTGTGAATGGTTAAATGGTAGTTAACTAAGTTGTTTAAAAGTGGTAAAAAAAGTAGGAATACATGAAGCGTGGTCTAAAAACGGCTTTTTTTTAATGTCTACTCTACAAATTGTTCTTCTTGGTGTCAATATGTCCCCTGAATATTGTCATTATTTACAAAAAAATATTTATGGACCTCTCAAGTCCATTTTTGAACAAAATTGCTTTTTTAATTTCCACCATTAATTTATAATTTTACTTCAGTCCATATGCATTTTATACTTTTTCTATTCTAAATTAAGATAAACAATAACAGCAGGAAATTAAAATAACATGAACAATTTGTTGCAAATCATGAGCTTAAGAGGTATCTAATTTTTTTTAATTCAGCCAATATACAGTGGACATTTTACACGAAAAGGAACAATTTTTAGGCATCCAGCCACTTTATAAGAAAAAATTAGGATATTTTCCAGGCCACTATAACAAGTATAGAACAATTACACGAGTTATTTATGAATAATCTTTTTCTTTGTCCTTATAAATATATAACTGTGTAGGAACAATATAATTCTCATATATAAAATCAAATAATGTTTCTTAATTTATGGAAGTAACTTTATAGAATGACAAGAAATTTCCTAATGGTACAAGCTAAGAATGATAGTGAATCTATTTATTCACAAGGAATTTCACGAAGTTTTAGAAGAACCATCTATTAATTCACTCAGAATATCACGAATATCTTATCACATAATGTAATTTATTTCAAAATAAATTCGATTTCAACTTTTTGTTTAAATGTAAAGTTTAGTTGTTAACTATTTTAATTACTACATCATTTAGTCTAACGTTTAATTGAAAAATCTTTTACTTTACAAGTTTTTGATTTTATGTCTTCATTTTTAAACGTAAATTTGTAATTGAAAGGATTTAAAAATAAAAAAGTAAAGTAAAATTTACTAAGGTTTTAAAAAGCAAACTGTATTTCAAGTTTTACAAATTGTACAAAAATCGTTTTACAATATGATTCTAAATCGGTTTTAAATTAAACAATTTACATCTTTTCACGTTGAAAATTCAACTTTTCCAATACGAAAGCCCTAATAATTAAGCAAATTGAAATATCTGATTCAAACTTTATAAACTAATTTTATGGTGGAAATAACTTAAAATTAATATGTTCATTAATTTTATAAATTTCTGAAAGACCAATTATACATCAAATATTCAAAAGTAAACAATTTGAAACTGAATCGTTTGAAATAGAAAGCCTTGAATGGTAAAAATTTCAGATTAATGTTAAGTAACAATTGAAAATTATTAATATGAAAGGACCAAAATTGAACAAAAATAAAATTAAGTTTGGTATTTAATTTCTTTCCAATTTCAAGAGGAAATTTTTTAGATTTACATTTTTATTGTTTGGAAAAATGTGAAGTACTGTATTGTTACCATTTTTATCAACCTTGAAATGATAAAATTATCATTTTTCTTAAATTGGCGGGACATTTTATATTTGTAAAGTGTTTATTGAGTTTTCAAGATTTTTATTGTGTTTGAAGAAAGAATTGTTTGTTTTCGTTTTTTTCCTGAATTGGAAGAAGATAATTAAGAAATTTATATTGTTATTGAGTCCGAGGAGAGGAAGTGTTGATTTTCGATTTTTTCTGAATTTAAAAGGGGATTTTTTTATTGTTACGTTTGTTATAGAACTGAAATGAAGGAAGTTCGTTTTTTAAAGTTTTTCTAAGTCGTAAGATGCACTCATTTTTGGATATAGTTAGATGATATCTTTTCTGTTTTTTTAAAGATATCTTCTTTTAATTGACCTAACCATTATAACAGTAAAGACGATTTTTTGATTGTCATTAGGGTCGATCGTGTTAATTTGTTTTGTGTTCTGCAATTAATTAAAAATATATTAATTTATTTTTGATTAAAAATTCAAATTAGATGTTTTATCTTTTATAACAGACTGACTCACTGGATTTATCAGTAAGGCTATGTGAATCAGTCTTAACTTCTACATTTTAATTGATCAAAATTCATCGTAATCTATATTTTCCAAAGAAACTTTTCTTTATTACGTTTTTATTGAGTTGGAAGAGGGACATGTTTCATTTATTCACATTTTAATTAATGCGAGTTGAAATTGAGGATAATTTTTAATTTAGATAATTTAAAACGATAGCGCGGATTCATATTTTTTAACCAGAGATCTTTGAAGAATTCAATTTATCAAAGTGTGAAGGTTAAAGTTTTGCTGTTTAATTGCTCTGAATTGAAAATTTTAAATTGAAAAGTGTTAAAAGCTTCTATTATATATGTGCCAATTATGAAGAGTTTAAATTAAAAACTTCCAAATTAAAATTTGTATAAACTTTAACTTAAACCCCACAAGTTGCGAACATTTTTGTACTACAAACAGAAGCATTATAGAAGAGACATGGCAGGGAATCCTAAGTCATGAGCCCAGTAGAGTCGGTAGGATGGTGTGATCATCGCGAGCTCGGCTACAGACCGAATAGCTCGGAAACCTTTGGGAGTTTTTAATATAGTCTTTTAGAATTCTCGCAAATCCCGGTTGCAGATATTACTAGCGACACTCGTTTCAATACACATTCTTATTTAAGAATACTAAAATTTCGTCTCGCCGTGCGTAAGAGCGCTAAAGTAGGGGCAAAAATCGTATAGGAATATCCTCTGTTTTACAATCATAGCCCCCACAAATATTAGCGTGAAGAGTATCAAACTAGGACCTATTTTTCGACTCGGGTTGTTTCAATAAGTGTCAAATGTCGCAAGTGATCTTATTGTAACAAAAACACTGTCTAGTTATTGATAGTATTTTTTATTTCCGTCAACGAATTTTCAGGGAATCGTAATACTACCTTCATTTTTGATTAACATTTGAATCCTGGCCTGTGACCAAATTTTTATCAGGACGCTCAAAAATGAGAAACGGGAGGTGTTATGCTTACAATTTTCACCATAATTTTTAATGCTGTCAAATGTCCGAAGTAACTTCATTGTAATAAAATCAATATCCAGTTATTATCTTTCGAAAATTTTCCGGTAAATCGCAATACCACCCTCAGTTTTGATTAATGATAATTCTGCATAAATTCTAGCTTCAACCGATATTTTCATCCGGACGCTCAAAACTGAGAGAGGAAAGGCGCGGCTTGACCATAACTAATAAATAATATTAATAATGAGAAAATTAATTGGTACCTTAAAATAATTAAATTGATAGTTTGATGCATATATGGGAAAGAGAGTGTGACCTAGAGAAGATATAAATAACGCTTCCCCTAATTCTGTATGTGGAACCTTGGTTCTGAATTACGACTGCCAAGCTTCCCTTCATGGGGGCAGCGACAGTTTTACGAGGGACAAATCTACGAAGGAAAAATCTTCGGGGGCGATCAAATTGTTCCTCGAAAAAACACTCGATGTTAAAGAATACAAAAGGGTAAAAGAAAGGTACAGTTAGTTTACATCCACTTAGTTAGTCCTTGTACACCAGTATTTGTATCAATCGTATCTTCAGTCTTATCGCGCCAAGTTTTCTCGTCAATGTTTTTTCAGACTCTTGTCAGCCCACTCTAAGTTTATCTGAGCCCAGTGTCGTATACAGATTAAACCGAGAATCAAGCTTAGCCACCCCTAAAACAGATTGCCTGTTCCGAAATAACCATTGGTACCAAAAGGCTGAGACCCATCCTTGAGCTAACTTCCAACACACACCTGAGGGCGAGTCAGGCGATCTTAAACGATTCCTTTATTTAAAGAACTAATGGTTAGTATTTTTAAATGAAAAACGTCGTCTGATGATTGTCACACCTCGAATTGCGACCTGCAACTTACAAGTCTCGTTCTTTTCAGAACAGACCAATACATAACTGACGGCGCAATGCTGGTCTATCACTAGCACCCCCATATTTTTCAATCAAAAAGAACTATGTAATTATTATATAATAAATATATTTTAATTCATTTTCCACTCTCTTCTTGGGCTTGTCCTCGTCCCAAATCCATTACGGGTGAAATCGAGGATTCTAGGGGACAATTGGTTTATTTTACGTTATTCATGACTTCAAACGGCGTACAAACGTAGGCAAAAGAAAAATTCAAATTTCGAGGGGATGGCACGAAATTACGATCTGCCCCTAGCGAGGCAACCAAAAAGGTACAAACAAAAATATTTAATGCACAAACAGTACAAGTGATGTACAAACGTTAGAAAAAATAAAGAAAAAAAACAGAAAGATTTAGAAATAGGAATTTTTGTGTGATGCGTGAAGTTAGCCCCCCCTTCCCCAATAAATGTCGCCCCTAATTTCGTAACCATGAGGGTACGACGTAGTTCCTAATTATTCGTAGAAAACACAATAAATTTTTTTTAAATAATAAATTTCGGACAAACGACACAAGCTACGAAAAAAAAATAAACGGACAAAAGTTGCTCTTCTAAAAAATAGCTACAAATTTCTTTTAAAAATCGACGAAAAAAATATCTTGACCCGAAAACGATCTTCAAATTTATTATTAATAATTTTGCGATAAAGTGAGTCGATTTTCTTTTAATTATATAAAGTAAGATTAAAAATAAAAAATACATTTTTGGAAAAACGACACAAGAGACGGAAAAGATTAAACGAAAAAAGTTGTTCAACCAAAAATGAACTACAAGTTTTTTATAAACTATTGCTATAGAATAGAAACTCGTCACCCATCGGTCGAAAATTATGGCGGTTAAGAAAATTGCCACAAGTACCATCTTTATCATGAAATTTTTAGAAAAACCTGTTATTTTGTATTTGTTAAGGCATTTTTCTAACACAATAAAAGTGTAATGGTAATTAATCAAGGTAATAGTGATATTAGATTTTTTTTAAAGCACCATAGAAGGAGAAAAATGTATCTGAGCTATCTATATTATGAGTCTCTTACCACCTTACAATTGTTAAAAAATTAGACCCAGTAAAAAAAAAAGTTCCGCAAGATATTAGTGAATCCAATTCTAATAGGTTGTATGTACGCGTCAGAGTGCCTCAAGGGAGAGTTGTGTCACCACTTACTCCACTTTTGATTGGTTCCGCGCAAGCGGAATCGGATGTTTTGATATTGCCGCGACTTTCAAGTCAAATTTAATGTTCAGGCACTGATAGAATAGTAAATAAATATAATAAAAATAATAATGTAGGTGTAATAATAAAGAATGTTTTAAAAGTGAAAAATGTTATTCATACAAACTATTAAAAAAAATACTACTATTTAAGACCGTTTGATAAAGGCTGTAGCATCTAATAAATAGTAAGTAGAGTAAATATAATAATTATTTATAATTGTTCAATGAAAATTATTAAAATGTAAAAAATAATTTTTTTAATAAAATTAATTTTTACAATATTAATTTATTAATTGGCTAAATCAAATTTTATACTTCAAATTTTCAATTTTTTGGAAGAACAAATGAAAATGAGACAAAACACGAGGAAAAATTTACAATTGTATTGTTTGTGAATTAAAGTAAAAAAAATTTAATCCTTAGGTTATGGCTTTTTCTTTAACACTTTTTGATTAAATTATTTCGAATAAAAATAAATGTAATTCAATCATAGATAAGACCAAAATAAAGATGACATTAAAGTAATATATTTCATAACAGAGTTGAGAAATCAGAAATAAATAAAAGAGGTCAAACGTAAGAGAGGATTTATGACACAACTAAAATGTAAATTACATTAATAAAGTAGAACAGTTTTTACTTCTGATTTGTCTGGAATTATATTTCAATTTAAATTTTTTCAATTATACAATAAATATCACAGAGAATCCATGCTGCCGGCGATCGTTTATCTGAAATTATATTTCAAATTGATACATTATACTGTACAAGTAATAATGGAAGACAAATTGATAATCTACTTTTATATGAATTATATACAATATTTTTTAATTGTGTGTAATCAAAAACTATAATTAGGATAATGTTTAAGCCATAATAAAATGCACAAAAGATCACGGTTATAACTTATGCATGTCTTAAAGAAGAAAATGGTATAATTTTAAAAATGATGTAAGTATGAGTTTTGTTGTAATAGATCAATTTCATAGAAAAGCATTCATTTTTTAAAAATTCTTATTAAAATGAAAAATGCCATAAGGCTAATTTGTAAGTGTTTTTGTCATGTACCAGAAAGTTTGAATAGCGCGGAGTAAATTATTCTGCCGGGTAGACTATTGAGAGTGTGTTTAAATCGTTCTTTTCTCTGTCCTTTTTTCGACCTTGCTTTAATCATGTATGAGATCCGCATTACCATTTAAATCGTATGTAACTATTTCTACCTTAACCCTAGACTGGTAAACCGGGATTCCACGACACCCCAGTTAAAGTTTAAAGTGTGCTCCTGACTAAGGGCCGTTGCAGGTTGGTCTAGGACCCTAACCATAATTCACTTCAACTATTGACAGTCGACCTCTGTCAAATAGCGAACGCGTTAATGTTGGGTTGAGTTCTGTGCAGCAGTGAATATAGTGTGGGGTTGCGCTGTACCCCGTTTTAGCATTCACGTTCTAGAATTGAGTGGGTAGGTGAATTTCAGTTTTTTTGTTAAATCAGTTTAAATAGATGTTTTAAGCATGAATTTAAAAGTTCTAAGTGTGGAAATTTTTTTTTAATAGATAAATACAACAAAATGAGTTATAGTAAATTTCAGTCGGATAGTATAACGATTTCATTTGAACGTTTTAAGCACAACAAGAAAGATCGTTCGATGGTCCCTGCGGTTCTGGTTCGAAATGCTCGATCAAGGAGCAATAAACTCAATGATCTTGCGCAATTTCTGCAGTGCAAATGAAAATTTGGTTCGACAAGACTTTTTAAAACAGCTTATAAAATGACTTGTTGCACGACACTCACGAGTACGACTCGTTATTCCGAGAATTTGTCGGGATTTGCGTATATCAATCGATGCCATCCTCAAAGAACAGGCAACTCCACTGATAAATGCTCAAACAGACAAAACACAGGCGCGATGTGTACTGTGTCCTCGAGTTGCGGACAGAAAACAAAAACTTTCTGTGAACGGTGTCATCATAGAGTTTGTGAGGAGCACAGGGCCGTTCTGTGCTCTAATTGCTCCTCTGTAGATTAAAACTACATGTTTTTATCATTATTTCTTTATTGTTCAATATTAGTGAAAATTTCTAATTATTTATAATAAATCTGAATTTTTAATAATGAATTTTACTAGTACCTTTAAGATTTTTACCCCTAGTCAGATTTCTCAAATTTTCTCTGCTTCCGATGTTCAAATAATTAGGTTTTCTTAAGAATGAGTAAAAGTGGCTTATATGGGCCTAAAGCGCGATTATTTTTCTTTAAAATCCCGTTCTATTTTTTTAAATTGGCGAATTTCTTGAAAAAGTACGTTACTTTTGTTTAAAAAAAAGTCAATTTTGCGGAATTTCCAGGTTTTTTTTCATATTTACCAAATTATTCAACATTTTTTTAAAAATTAAGAGAATATTGTTATTACCGTTGTTTTCCACACTAAAAAAAGGAGAATATGCGCTACATTAGAGTTGTTTGACTGCACATAGAAAGCATTGTGCCACAGTACAAGTTTGGGGTGTAGCGGAACACCGGTTTACCATTAGAGGATGAGCCAGCTCAGTTTACCAGTCTGGAGTTAAAACCGAGAGATTTGTCTATTTTAGCGATATCCGTCATCATTCTATCATTTTCTTTAGCTAAAACATACATACTTATTATCAGTTCTCTCATCGCAGATTTTGTACCGACCATTCTAGTAATCAGAAACCTTAGCCTCTAATCGATACTCATTATTGAAGGAGATTACGTTCTATTTGGTGACACTCTATCTAGACATATTTTCTACGGTATGTAAAGGGTTATTTATTATCCCTACTATGGTATATATGTCGAGTCTGAGCCCGTTGACGTCTCGTCCGTAACGTAACTTTTATTCTCTCCATAATATTAAAATTACAGATTTCGTACATTTAGCCTAAGTTTTCTTACACCTATATTAATTTTCCTGAGTTTCCTTTGCCCAACTTTTGCTATATCCCACATGCAGACAAATTCAAAGTCACTTTTGTTTTGTTTTTTAAGGAACCCAGAGTTCAGAGTACACCATGACTGTGTGTACCGTCGCAAGCCTAAGGATATAAATATTTTCAGTTACAAAATGTATAACCTCCAAGAAAATTTGATAAATTTACTCAAATCAATTAATCCGCGCAAATAGTCTAATAATACTTTTTATAATCTAATCTTCTTTACTCACTCCGTTTAATTGTAGAACCGTTCCTGGGGCGTGGATCAATACTTCCTGGGCGTTGGCTCTTCCATCAAGATGGAGACCGTAGAATCCTGCGTTGAGGTTTCTCACCCTTTTACCTCGTGCTTGTTTCTGCGTTGCTTTGCTGCGTTGGTTTTTGCTTGCTTGGTTTCTGCGTAGATAGATCGTTGTCTCTTTCGCCTGATTGTTGGCCTCGTACGGATATTACCGCTCTTTATTGTGTACCCTTTGAATTTCCTTTTCAGAATTAAGTTTTTTTTTACGTTGTATAACAACGAGATTAATTCAGATATGTACTATTTATAAAAACTTTGCGTTGTTTTTATGGATGTTAGCATGGGGTGCAAATGGCCAAAAGTAATGTTTCAAGTTATTTCGCACACGGAAAGAAATATTCATTAAATTTTAGAGAACTAAGCCTATAGTGGACGATACGCTGAGTAGTTTAATAAAAGTTAGAATCGTCTTTGTTTTACATTCCGTTGAAATAGTCCCGAATCTATGCAGAACAGTTCTACAAAAATATAACCGATTTTTCGCCAAAACAAATTAATCTTTTGTATTATTATATTACTACTATCATACCCTAATATTTGTACGGATGTTAAAGCACACAATTATTTACTATTACACAATCACTACTCTATTAGTAATCGCACGCTTTGGAAGTTTTTATTTGCCGCGGGTTCGAACCCTATAAGTTTCGCATTCCTAACGCCCAAAGCATCTCGGCTAGCCTGGCTTGAAGTATGCAAAGAAAATCTGAAATATAACCTACAGCTGTGCAAGGCCGTTTGCAAACTTTTATGACCCATTCTGTGAAAAATATCGCTATGCTTATAATAATATATACACTAACATTTTAGATTTTGAGAAATATTACAAATTATTATTGTATACCTTATATACTTAAACAAGATTGAAACTAAATAGAAAAATATTTCAAGATATTTTAAAAGATTAAAAAAAATCAAATATATATTTTCAGAAATTTAATAGATTTTACAGGATTTCCACAAGTTTGCGAAGATTTCAAAAGATTTAAGAGACTTTAAAGAATTCAATTACATTATTTATATTTTATAATCACTTTAAAGCCTTACAACTCATTAAAATTTTACCGATATTCCTTGAAAATTCATCGAAATTACTTAAAATTCCTTAAGTTCATTAAAAATATCTTTAACTCTTTTAAATAATTCGAAATCTTTTGAAATTCGATTATAAAGTTAAAATTTTTAAAAATCAAATATCTGTTGTTAAATCGCTTGAAATTCCTGAAAATCTCTTTAAATAAAAAAAAATATTTTCAAATTACATGAAGATTCTTAAACTCTTTTAAATTTTAAAAAATTATTTAAATTTAAACAATTTTTAAATCCCTCTAAATTATTTTGAAAATCATTAAAATCCTTTTAAAGACTTGACAATATTTTGTAATTACACAATAATACATAAAATCTTTTGGAAGTTCTTGACATTTTTAAAAATAATTTTAAAAAATTTGGAATCTTTAGAAACTTGTAGAGTGCAAACGGAAATACAGGAATATGTCAGAATATTTGTGAATATTTCGGGATATTTCGGAATATTCTGGAATATCAACAATATTTGAGATTATAAAGAATATCAAGAATGTCAAGAATAATGAAATAATACGTGTATGGGAATATTTAGTAAGTGTATCAGGAATATTAGAGTGATCGACCCCTCGGCATATAGAAATAAATTAGTTTAAAAATATGACATTTTGAAGTAACAATTTTTTATTCTATGTACATGTTATATCCAAATCTTTGGTATATACGTATAACCATCGGCGATCTTATTGATAGCGTTTACAAGTAAACTGTAATCTAGATTGGTTTTTTGGAGAATAACGTACGAATAACAATCATCGCTGACCGAATCGATTTGAAATCTGCAGGGTCCTACACTTGAAATCGCAGAATTTCTCGAGAGCGGAATATGTTGTTTTTCAAAAGAAATTATGCTTTTTTTCATGTTTTAAAATTTAAAGAAAATTGGCTAAACTTGGGAAAGTTTAATTAGCAATTTGAAAATTATTAGTTTTTATGTGATTTAAATTGAACACAAATAATTGCATTTTTAAAGGTTTTGATTATAAAAAAGTTTTAATATCACAATTTTCGGTTCATATAAATTTTGTCAGTTTAAAATGAAGTTCAAATTCTTTAAGTCCCAAGGTTCTGGAGTAGATTTTTTTATATTTTTAATGTTTCCCATTTAAAATTATTATTTAGTTGGAAAGTTTGTTTAGTACAATTCAATTCATTCATTGGCTTTATAAAAATTCGCCTAATTAGCTTGAAGTTCAAATTATAATTTCGCTCTGTGGTAACTAATTTAGATTTAGTTTTTTGGTGCAGAAAAAACTCAATCCAAAAGATTCGTATCAAACTTCTTTGCTCTTGAAGCCATTTTGATGTTATCAATTTTATACTTATTATTTAAAACCAATTAAACCGTTGTTTTTACAAATTGTGATGATGGAATTTTAGAGAGAACAACAAAGTATCTGTCACATGGCCGCAGATGTCGAGGCGACGCCGCCACATATTTCGTGCGTTAAAATTTAAGAGCGTTAAAAGAGAATTTAAACATTCTACGGAGAAAATGGAGCTTTAAGGGAGAGATAAGTAATACTCAAGAATATAGAGGTAAGACCTCCAATGTAGGGGCTGAAGCTTATACCGAAGCAAAATAGAATGAAAATATCCTTATGAGTGGCTACGTAGGAACTAGTAGAATAAACAGCCGCAAAGTAGGGGCAATACTTCCACGTGGTGCGTTAAAGTAGGGCCTATATTTGGACTCGGGTAGTATTTGGCCGATTAACAGCTGTTGGTGTTAATAGCTCAGCCGTACTTGATCGTACTACGAAAGTGCACACTGACGCTACGGTAAAATTCGCATCTGTCTTGGCGGGAATTTTAAATTAGAATAAAAAAAGAAAATTGTGTTTCACTTTTTTTACTTGTTTATTGATATGTGTTTCTTGGCATTCAAATAAGAAAGGTGAGGCAAGTGATAAAAGAATTTCGTTGGAAACTTGCTAATTATAATCCATAATAATGTTTTAAATATAAAAAAATTCTTTAAATTATTTACATATCGTGTTGTGTTGCAACGTGCAAAAAACATATGAAAATGGCGCCTGAGGTTGAGTCGTATAAATAAGGTTACATTTCTAGCCAGCAAAGCAGCTTAATGTCATTGATGTCACAAATCAGATCTCTGTAAAAAAAGTAATATGACTTGCGATGATATTTTGAATAAAGAACATAATTTTTACCAATAAAATTTTAAAACTTAAAAAAAAATTCACTGACAATGTTATTGGAAACAGAATTTCATCTTACTATTGCTTTCAACCAATTTTTGAAAATTAGTTGACTAATAAAATGCCACCATTTTTTTAAATTAAAAAAGCAAGACTACAATAACGTAAAAACTAATGTTTTTTTCTATCAAAAGAAATGACGGATATCCAGGGCTGGCATTAGATATACATGGTGGCAGAGTACTCTGCACATCCAATTTTTTTATTTGCAGGATCTCTTTATTTTTCTCCCTCACTCTCTTTCTCTTTTTCTCTGTCTCTCTCTTCTTTTATTTCTCTTTTTCTTTTCCTCATCTTCCAAGTGACTTTTAGAACTGCCCATTTTGGTAGAACTGCCAGATAGAATACGACGTGTGTTCAGAAAGTAAGGTGACTTTTCAATTTTCGCGGGCTACGTACAAGCTATTCCAAGAAGGCCGAGAGGATGTCGAAGACGAACCTCGCCCTGAACGTCCCAGCACATCAACAACAGATGAAAACGTTCAAGCAGTGGAAGAAATGGTGTTGAAAAATCGCCGAATTATCATCAGAGAAGTTGCTGAAGATGTTGGCATATCGGTTGGCTCATACCATGCTATCTTTTCGGACGTTTTGGGCATGAGGCGTGTGTCAGCGAAATTTGTTCCAAACCTGCTTAATTTTCATCAAAAGATCAATCGCATGACCATCGCTCAGGAGATGTTGAATGAAGTCAATAATGATCCTGATTTTCTCAAAAGGGTTATAACTGGTGGTGAATCGTGGGTATATCGTTATAACGTCGAAACTAAAGCCCAATCATCTCAGTGGAAGCATCCTGAGTGTCCAAGACCGAAGAAAGCACGTCAAGTTCGGTCAAATGTGAAGGTTTTGCTCACTGCTTTCTTTGATTGCCGTGGCGTAGTGCATCAGGAATTCTTACACCAAGGTCGTACGGTCAATAAGGAGTATTACCTTCAAGTTATGGGCCGTTTTCGAGAGGCGATACGCAAAAAACGTCCATGTTCACCGGATTTGGCCTCCAGTGACTTTTTTCTTTTCCCAAAACTGAAGAGACCCATGAAAGGACATCGATTTTCAACGATCGAGGAGATAAAAACTGCATCGCTGAAAGAACTCAAGGCTATACCACAAAATGATTATCAGAAGTACTTCAAAGATTGGAAAAAGCGTTAGCGCAAGTGTATTATATCTGAGGAGGATTACTTTGAAGGGGACAACATAAATATTGAGGAATAAATTAATATTTTTTGAGAAAACCATAAAGTCACCTTATTTTTTGAACACACCGCGTATACCCTGTCCCAAGTAATATAAGAGAGCCCGTGCGTCAGGGCTTCTTTCTCTGTGTCAAGTATACCGTGTACATGATTCCGGCGGAACGTAGGTTATCTATTTTACTCGTTCCTTAAGAAGCGTGAATGTAAGAGAATTAGAGTAAGCGAGACACGCGCATGTGGAAAACCGGCATTCGTTTTTCACATGCGAGTGTCTCGCTTACTCTAATTCCTTTACATTCATGCTTCTTAAGGAGCGAGTAAAACAGATAACCTAAGTACCACCGGGATACACTCGTAAACATCAATTTTTTCCGGCTCCAAATTTTGGAAATAATGGCTGAAGAACTTATGTTGACCAATCTCAAAGAGATAAAATCTTCTGTATTCTTAACTATCCTGCTGGATAAAACTGCTGACTTATCAAGGATGTAGGAAGTTTCAATATGTTTGAGAGTTGTATGGAAGATTCTTATTTCGAGCGACTATTTCCTTTGTATTATACAACAACGAGTACAACAGCTGAAACATTAGTTAACATTGTAAGAGATGTGTTTGCTCGATTCAATCTATCACTGAAAAAGTTAAGATGCCAATGTTATGATGGTGCTGCCAATATTTCTGAAAAAGTGACTGGTTTCCAAACTCAACTCAGAGAAGTGAAACCTCGGGCTTCATTTGTGCATTTCACGGGACACAACTTCAATCTTGTCATTCAAGATAGAATCAAAAGGGTTTCTACTGCAAGAAATTTCATCAAAGTTGTGAGAGATTTAATTGTTTTCATGGGATGAATTTTGCGAATATGATATTTTTTAATCCCCGAAAGATATGCACCGAAAAGTTCACTTTGAAATCTTTGATCAAGTCTTGGTATCATTAAAAAGCAGATTTGAAACGGATTCGTCGCACTTTTTGAAATTCTGGGAAGCTTTTGCCGTTGGAAATGCTTCGGATGTCGACAAAATAATTACTTTCTATAATGATTATTTCGATAAGAATCGATTGGTCTCAAATAGAAACACGTTTTTTGAAATTAACAAGTAGGAGAAACAAACGAGTACAAAATTTTAAAGAAGCAGTCGAATTTTTACGGTCAAATGAGTGCACCACTCCACGAGCTGCTAGTCGCTCACTTCCTGATGGTCAAGAAAGTTTTTGACAATTAACCGCCTTTTGAGCTGCTGCCAATACCCTACTAACTCCTAAATGTTCAAGATGTTCAGTGCATCTTGCGTGCACATTGACTGTAGCGAAATCACATCCTAATATAAGATGTAATCTTCTCTTTCTAAAACGGGCATTGGAATGTATCTATGGAAAGGCATCCATTCTCTTTTGATTTTATGCGTATATTTTATCTGATCCATTACGCGGCAGCCATCAATAATGTGCTGGATGGATTCATTGGTATCTCCACATAATAGGCACCGGTCAACCACGTCTTGATTTAACACGTGTTTGCGATAATTTCTGGTGCTGACAACCTTGTCCTGAATAGCAATGACAAATTCTTCCGTCGCTGGATACAGAACACCCTTTATTAGCCAAATATTGGGTACCTTACTATCCACTCCATTTTGATCTAACGTTTTGGGGTGCTCACTATGGATGGCTTTCTGCCTCCATAGTATTTCTAATTCCTCTATGGTTTCTGCCCTGATATTCAAGGCCCCATCTGAGGACAAATTTGAGGGCGTATAGTCACGATCCGCTTTAAAGATGCTACTGTAAAGCGCAACATTTCTTTTGCTGTTAAAATAGTCTCGCAACTGTATAACTCGTGATTTCCACAGTTTTTTGACATCTACAACGCCCATACCCCGTAAATGTCATGGTAGAATTGCCCTTTCAATCGCTGAATTTCTGTGGTGCATTCGGTGCTTCGTCATTTCTACACGAACAATTATGTTTAACTTTTCAAGGTCAGTGTTAGACCATTTTATGAGCCGAAAGGAGTACGTGAAGACAGGGATGGCTTATGTGTTGATTGCCCTGATTTTGTTTGGCTGAGTTGAAAAACTCTTCATAATCAATCTGAGTCTTGTAGTAAAGGAATTCGTTTGATGCTTACGAGCCTGAGTCATGGTAACAACATCTATAGTGACTAGCTCTTTACAGACTCGCAAGTTTTTACAAAATCCTTTTTTTCTTCTGTAAGAATGTCATTTTCGTCGCTATGAGAATATACCTTATCTGCAATGATAACTATAAGACATTTATAAATTGCTGGAAGACAGGCTATCGGTCGAAAGTCAGATGGATTTTGAGCGTCTGGTTTTTTTGATAACATATACGTAGTACCCTGGAGCATAAAGCCTGGCAAGACCGGACCTGGAGCTTTCCAATTACTTGCCCTTTTCAAGTCCGCTGAAAAATATAAAGTTGTGATGTTTATCAGTTGCATTTCAGGGCTGTTGCTTGCCCTTGTTTCCTCCAGTTTGAACCACGGTCCAACTTGCATCTGTTCATTTTTCCCCAAACAACCGACCAGTAGTTATTCATATCTTCCAATTCAGGGACTTCGGTGTCTTGCTGGTTATTTGACTTTACTCTGAGTTCACGATAAAACCTTCTTTCATCTGTCTGAAAGTTTCGATTTTGTTGCCTTCGTGCACTACTTTTCTTGTATCGACGCACTCTTGCAGTAAGAACATCAAGTCTCTGTCGTTGGGAGTCTATAATCTCATCCAATATGGCTGGTGTTAATGTCTCAATCTGCCGATGGTGGATGATTTTAGTAACATGTTTCATCAGCTTTCTGATTCTATTTTCTTTTTTATATTGAGTTAATCGACCTAATTTGCACCTTACTTTGCTGAAATCCATATCCAACCTAATCTTCCATGTTGGATCTCAATCCCTTGCTGGGACAAAAACTGCATTTGCAGGCCTAGTTTTCCGGCTCAATGTTCTAACGGTTACCACAGCTGCACAGTATACAAGAGTTTGCACCTTTAACGCAGTTTGTTCTACGTAAAGCATGACCAAAATTCCTTTCAAGGTGCTGTCGTTTTTCTGGGATTTCCGTATCGACATCATCGTTATTAATATCCGAATGTGGTTTTAATGGATCCGGTACATGATGTTCATTTTTCCTAGCACATATGTCTTCAGAATCAATCAAGTCTTCATTTTCCACATCTTCCAAGGCGAGTTCATCAATAGAAAGCTGATGTTCCCCTTCCATTTTGATAGCAGCTATTTCAACAGCCGAAAGCAGTCTATTTAGAGATATTAAGCGTTTTTGATCTGCTAGATTATGCTCATTTATTTTTGTGGCTAGCTTTGGGTATTTAAGTAAGAGGAGTCCATGATGTTCTCTCCTCACACTTCATATGGTATGTCCATTTTCGTCGCTTTTTTGGTTGCTGAACCTCTGCTTCTGACTCTAGTTGTATAAGGCCATCCACATCTGGAGGATGTGGTGGTGTTGGATAATCATCAGGTTGAGGAAGGACATCAATTTCTTCCAGCTGTGGCTGCAAGGGCGCCACGAAGAACCTCGGAAAGCGACTAGCGTTTCAAAATTTTCAAAATACTCTCCATTTTCTATTGATGGGTTTTGTTGTTCTACTTAGTCCCTCTCCTCTTCGTTATCAGCTTATTTGGCATGGGAAACCCTGTTAGTAGCAATGCTTCCGCTAACATAACCGTCAAAACCATGCGAGAAAAGCTCAAGCCCTAACGCGACATCAACGCGGAACACCTTCGGTATTATTATTATATATATTCAAAATGCGTCATAAAGACAACCGCAGGATTTTACCGGGACCGGGTGCTTATCAGAAAATATATATATTACGAAGCAAGCACTGCGAGAATTAAATAAAAAATTATATATGGACTAAAAATTAATTATTGAAAATTTGAAAACAATTTTAATCATCATCATCAATTAATAATATTGTTACGATAGTATCATAATATCAACCTCAATAATAAAAATGAATATTATTATCATTACTTTATATGCAACATCCATTTGTACTTCCTGCCATAAATCGAAGCGAATTTAAGTTACATACTCGAGAATTTTCCGTTTTTTACGTAGTGAGCATTAATTAAAAAAACATTTAAATCTTTCAAGATTAATGTCTCGTAAAGAATATTTGATCAAATAGCTTTTGTTTGGAGAAAATTGAATACTTTTTTACATTGTTCCTCATACATTGTTTTAAATCAGGCCTCGTGAACAATCTGCGCCACCTATCGGCACTCGGGCATAGTCAAATCACAAACTCTTTTATGCCGTGTATTGTAGAACATTATATCCATTGTAGCCAACATATTATTGATAACATTGAAAAGATTGTATTTTCAATAGTATTAATTGAATTTTATTTTTTCTCCAAATCACTCTCTTCTTTCTAACTTTTTAGTCTTGAAATTAATAATAATTTAATAGATCTTTTTCAGGTGAGTGTATAGATTTGATTCATTTTACAAGTTTGACTAAAGTATTCGCGTAAAGTCACTTGAAATCTCCCGAAATTTCTGTAGTCATTTTAATTTGCATGCAGGCACATGCAGTCAAATGAATTCTTCTGAAGTCACATGAAGTCACTCGAATTCTCCTGAAGTAACTTGAATTTTCTTGAAGTCACTTGAAATCTCCTGAAGCCAGTGAAATCTTCTGAAGTAATTGAAATATCCTGAATATCCTGATAATGGTGCTATATACAGTCTATAATACAAGAGCGTATACACCATAATAGACGATCTTGAAGGAAAAAGGTTGTTGGGTCTGGGGGTTTTCAGTAGTAATTATAATCCCTTGTTTCGTCGTTTAGCAGACCTTTCGTTTATTCAGGAAGATAACAAACCTAAACATTGCAGCCGCCTCTGTACACTGTGGTAGAGTAAAATAGCATCACGACATTGGATTGGCCTTCACAGCCTCTAGATGCCAATCCATTTGAAAATGTATGGTCTATCATAATGAGGAAGCTTTAGAGGAAGCGCGTATTCAACTTGAAGCAGCTTTCTTACCAAGCTCGGAAAATATGGAGGTCGCTTCCTGCAAGTTACGCTGAAAATCTCGTGAAAAGTATGCCACGACGATGTCAAGATATACTTAACAACAATGGAGACTGGGCGGTTTACTATTTAGATACGAGAAAGTAAAATTGTTGAAGTTTGAAGTACTATAAAATTTTTTTAAATTACATATATCCATCTTACAGATATGGTGTGTTCGCTCTTGTGATACAGACTGTAAATACCGACACGCCAGTGATTATTTTTTAAAAATGTTTTTTTGTTGTGATTTGATAATAATAAACATAAAAAAGGCAAAAAAAGACAATGAAGGGGATCTGGTTAGTAGCTTTCGCATTTATTTATTTTTATTTTTTGTTAACAAAAAAGAATTTTTTTCTATTCTTTTTTAGGAAAATTCTTATCTTTTTCAAATTACAATATGAATATTTTATGGCGGTTGTCCAAATTTGGCCGTTGGATTCTTGGTTTCATTTTCAGGAATTCTGTACATAACTTGACTCTTCGACGTTAAATAGGACTAAAATTAATTTTAATTTTATTTTTCTGAAATATTACATTATTTTTCTGCATTCATAAAAAGAGAATAGCTACGCGAAACCTTATTCGACACGGTAATTTTAATCTTTTTGAATATTCAATAAACATAAAAAATGTTGCAATCACTGTTTTAATATTAAAATAATACTTCCGAGACTTTTCTTTCTTTCTTTCGTCGACTTGCCGGTTCGATTCTCGCCTCGCACTATGTAAGAGTCTCAGCGGCCCATGCGGTGAACACTAGACTAGCAAGGGAGTTTTTCATCTCCGCAGGATTGTGGGATCGGTACCTCTAGAGAAAAAGGTTGTCTCTAAGTACTAAAGTTGTTGCTCTTGGTGGTTCGGAACCCACCTCAAACTGTAGGCCCCCCTCCAACCACCAAGTATGTATGTGGCGAGCATGTAAAGGAATAGGGAAGAACGTGCAAGAAAAATGTAAACCCTTAGGGGACACATTAGAAGCTTCCATTCCAAGACTTTTCTTAAAAAAAAATTAAAACAGAGAATCCAAGGTTTTACCATTATTATCAGATTCAGATCTATACCTATTTCCGAATTTCCTTTAATTGTTTTAAATTCCCTTGAAAACTGCTGAAGTAAATGACTCAAAGTTTTACAAATTTTTTCATTCCATTTAAATACTGTCAAATTCACCTTGAATTCTTATGAATTTTATAGGTTTCTTATTGACCTATTCTATTTCGATCTAACCAAAATGTCAATTGTGTGTCCATTTGACTGAAATTGTATAAATCTACTGCTTCTGAAAACAATTCCATAGATTGCTGGCAAAATTAAATCTTTATCTATTGTGTGATAACTTAATTTTTATTATACAAGTAAAATTGTTCATTTCTGAAACGAAAGTTGAGAATAATATAAATAAATTATTTCAAACGCTTAGCATTTTCAAGCTTCAATTGAAACTCTGTTAAAAATTAAATTGGAACAGCTAAAACTGGACTTTCAGCAAGAAATATGCTCGATTTAAAGAAAAACACGACAAATAATCACGCGCGCGTGGCCGACGATACTCACCTTCGCGAGCACGGTCGAAATTCGAAGGTTGAGTCGCAACCGCGGCAACGATAAGGACGGCGTGTGTTTCTTTCATCATTGATTTAGGGATAAACCAGAAGATGCAACCGACCTTGCACTTTTTTGGTAAATGTAACCAGCATTCGCTAAGGACGGGTAGCCAGCCGTGCTAGCAAACGCGCCGACTCGTCATAACGGACAAAGATAGCAAGCTGTCTTATTTGATCGATACGAGCGCGGACCTTTGTGTTTCTTCGCGGTCGTTCATAAAAAAGAATGTAGGGAAAACTACTTACGCTCTTTTGGCAGCAAATAGCTCAGTAATTGCCACGTATGGCGTTCATGAAATATCTCTTAACCTCGGCTTTCGTCGCGAATTTCCTTGGTGGTTTGTGACTCCTGATGTATATTGTATACGCTGATGATATTTAATGTAGATTTCTTTACACATTACGGACTATAAGTCGATCTGCAAAGCAGACAGCTTATCCACCGTACACAAAATATAATGACGCGGGGACAATTTTTTGAAACGGAGCAGCCGACCGTTAAAGTGGTAAGAGGGAACTCGCCTTATCACCTACTTCTTGCCAAGTATCCGGATATCACGCGTCTGGACCACCGCACCCCACAGGTGAAGCATAAGACCCATCAAAACTGGCGTTTATTTGAAGAACGATACGGTACGCGCCTATGATCAAATCCTCGTCGACGAAACAGACATTCATGAAACAGCGATTATTACGCCACGCCGTTCGGAAAATGAAACCTAACAACTACGGATACTTTTTGAGAGACTATAGCAGTACGATATCGTTATCAATCCGGCTGAATGCATTTTCGGTGATGCCGAAGTACCCTTCCTCAGCCATCTCGTCTCAAACGACGATATTCGACGTCTACCCGAAAAGAGTCAAGCGATCATCGATTATCTGCAGTCAGGAACGGTTGAGGAATTGTTAAATCTTCTGAGTATGACAAATTTTTAAAGAAGTTGCGTACCAGATTCCGCGATGACGTAAGCTCCGCTCAACGAATTGATCAGCTAGTGTGCAAAGAAAGATCTAGCAGGCGCGACGTCACAAGTGAATCCGCAAATCAGTGCTACACTCGCGCTCGTGTGTGACGCATCAGAATTTGCATCGAAGCTGCACTACAACAACAAGTTGTAGTGCAACATTGTTGTAGCGCTATAATTGAATCGCATGCAGATTCCAAATACAGATGCACAAATTTATTGCGAACGTTCCACAGAGAAAGCTCGGCCATTTATAACGACAGATTTTCGAAAAACAGCGTTCGACAGCATTAACTGGTTTTCACATTTAGGGATAAAAGCGACGGCAAAAAGTGCGAAAAAAAGTTTCGTATAGCTATTGATTGACGGTGACTGTCAAGATTGGGTAAGAGCTTGTATTCAGTGTCAAAAGCCAAAAGTAACGCCTCTCCGATTCAGCACAGATCAAGGCCGACAATTCGAATTCGAACTCTTCCTTTTTCTCAATAGATTGACAGGTACGACTAACCTGCACACAACCATACTACCCATAAACGAACGGTATGGCAGAGCGTCTTCACAGGCAATTAAATGCTGCAACCAGGTGCCATGAAACTGCACAGTGGACACGTGTTTTACCAGAATTGCGTGGATACATATAGCAATTAAGCCCATCCGAGCCCAATCGTCACGGAAAAGACCAAACTTTCGCCTTTAAAAATCTGGAAACGACACAGCACATTTATGCCCGACATGATGCTGTAAAATAGGCATAAGAAATGCCATACGATGGTCCATATGCCATCGTAAGCAATTACGAAACGTTTTTCTTTATAAACATAGGCTGCAACCCAAAGTCTGTATCAATTCACCGTGTAAAACTGGAATTTGTTATTAACTAAACTCATGCCGCACCTGTCATAAAATCGCACGCGTATAGTGAAAAGTTTGAACCTGAAAGTTTCTAAGAGCAGTGAGAAAATATTAGTGTTTCATTTTAGAGAATTTCAGAGACGAGCGTAAGTATTTTTGGATCACTCTTGGGAATAATAATGGAATCGAAATTCGAAGTCGATAATACGCAAGCTGGGCAAGTTAAAAAAGAGTAGAGACGATCCAACATGAATGTGTTTGTTCTTTTGCAGATTTTTAACCTTTTTTTGAAGAGAGAGTGTTTTTCAAATTTTTGGGAGGCACGAATACACGATAGATCTAAATATGACACTGTTTTTCTGGGACCGGATAAAATCAAAGAGTTAAATGTTACTTTTCTGCATCTGAGTTTTCGCTTGTTTCGCTGGTCGTGGACATTGATCGTCTGCTTGCTTTTCACGTACAGGTTTGCAACGTATGCAAAGGTGGCAGCCAGACATGTAGCGACGTATTTCCCTGTTCATTCCTCGCCAGAAGAACTGGTATTGAATCGAGCAGATTATTTCGTTCGTCCCTGGATGGCCGGCGAGAGCGTCGTGGTACTCCCATATTACTCTGTCGCGCAGGCTGGCTGACATTTGTAATCTCCATTGACCGATGGCGTCACGGCGCTAGAAACTTCTATCGTTCAATCGGTTCCTATCTAGGAACACAATGTCTGCCGGTGTGGGGTTCTGTGCCTCCTGTAGATTGCGCCAACGAATGGCGTCTCGAGAAATGTCGGGGTCTTCTTGCTGGGCCTCGATGACGGCGTCGAACAGCGGTGGTTGTGCTACTGCACTGATAACTAGCGTTGTCGGGGTATTGTCGGGGCAGCTCGTAGAACTAGTAGGTGACAACATTTGCTCTAAGTCGGGCTCTCCTGGCGATAATTCGGCCGGATTTGGGTGTCTTGAGGGGGCATCGGGTAGCTAATTGTTTTTTCCGGGTACGTGCTCCTTTTTTCGCCGGATGCGACTGAGGAATAGGTCCCACCGTGTGAGCTTATCCCGAGTGTCCTTCTGACGTTCTAACCACGTCAGAGTTTCACTATCGGTTCGTAAAGTGAATGCGGCTTTCTGTAGGACCGGACTCAGCGTGAGTGCGCCACCGAGGGTGATGGTCGCGCCAACGGCGGCCAGAAGCGCGTGTAGGTGGCTGGGTCGTCGACCTTTAAATTCGTACTTCGTTAACATTTCCCGATTAAAAAAGTTTTCTGTAGCCACGGTATCTATTTCAGCTATTATCTCCCGGTTGACCAATAAAGCGCGGGGGTGGCTGTCGAGACCTGCAGATAGCGCGTTTATTATTGGAGCACACTGGGTGCGACAGGGGCGGCCAGAGCGTCGGCATCGGCCGCCCGGTCTCGCCAGTTTCCCGGGGCTGCGGAATTCTAATGTTCCTTGATTATAGGGCGATCGCGGTGGAAATGCCAGCCGTGGTGGTAATGAAATCGTGGTAGGGGCCGAAACTGAGTTGTCGAGGCTACTTGGTTGATACTGGCTGCCGGTGTAGCGCGTGTTCCCTGGTTTTGGGTCGTATCGCGCGTTGTTTTTCTAGTATTCTACTTTGCTTCGTCACTTTCGATCTGTACTGCTCTTTCAACTGAGCCACCGAAAGAACCTATTACCACGGCTCGCAGTGCCTTTTTATGGAGTTAAGTATGGGTGGCTCTCTACCAAAATAATGGAACGTTATAAATACCTCGCGTTGTTAAAAACCAAAGGTAATTTTGACGCTTCGATGGAAGTATCGACGGATGTGAAGACAGAACTAGAGTGGTGGTCTGAAAATATCCTTTCACTAAATAATCCTATCAGAGTTTCAATTTATCAATTAGAAATATTCTCAGATGCCTCACTATCGGGTTGGGGTGCGTTTTGTAATGGAGAAAAGACTCATGGATGGTGGAATATTGGAAGTAAAAATAGTTCATTAACTTACTAGAATAGTCAGATCCTCTTTTGCATAGACAACATTACCGCAATTTCCTACATTAATCGCATAGGGGGAGTGCAATATGCGAAATTAAATAGTTCAGAAAGACTCATTTGGCAATGGTACGAGAAAAAAGACCTATGGATTTTTGCTTCTTTTATAAAGTCTATAGATAATTCCATTATTGATAGCGAGTCACGTATCCTACCTCCAGAGACAGAATGGGAATTGAATCAAGAGATATTTGTATTTATCAAGAAAAAGTTTGGAAAATTTGACATTTACTTATTCGCAACGAATATTAATAAAAAATGTCAGAAGTTTATTTCCTGGCACAAAGATTCTGAATCAATGGCAGTTGATGCGTTCACTGTATCGTGGTCAAATTTTTTCTTTTATGCCTTTCCCCCATTTTCCTTGATTTTAAATGTTTTAAGAAAAATTATTGAGGATCGGACTGAGGGTGTTTTAGATATTCCTTTCTGGCCTAACAAGCTTGGTATCTTTTTTTCTAGAATTCCTAGTCGATAAACCTCTTCAATTTGGTCCCCAGATAGACTCAGTGACTTGCCTTTCAGGAAAGTCCATCCTCTAGCTAATAATCTTATTCTGGTGATTGACAGTTTGTCGGGCAAGGATTTCGAAGAAGAGGAGTTCGAGCTGCCGCAATACCTCTGATAATAAACTCTCTATCTAAGGGAAATATGAAGCATTATGAGAAGCCACTCAAGCTATGGTGGGATCACTGTAAAGGACTACGTATTTCACCTTTTGAGGCTGGTGTGTCGGAAATCCTAGATTTTTATCTAATGTTTACGAACATATAGGGACTTATGGCACCCTCAATTCTTACTGATCTGCCGTGTCTCTCGTGTTAACAGCGGAGATTGGGGGTGAACCCTTCGTAAAGAGATTTTTAAAGGCGTATCCGTCGCGAAACTACAAAAGCCGCGCTACGAATGTACTTGGGACCCTTACGTAGTCCTTGAATATCTGTACCCGAACGAAAATATCTCTATTTAATTTCTTATTAAAAAGTTATTAATGTTATGAGCTCTAGTTACTTCCCAAAAAGTTCAAACGATGTCAAAAATATTATTAAGTAATATAATTTGTTCAAACGATATGATTCAAATTAAGATACCTCACCGTTTAAGGCTCATAGCATAAGACACGCATCTACGTCAACTGCTAATCGTCAAGGCCTTAATATAGATCTCATACGCCAGAATGCTAGACATGTACTATGTTCGTAGACAGTTTCCTATGTTTCTAATTTCTTTTCTTT
>NC_046660.1:133266386-133270528 GCF_010883055.1 Belonocnema kinseyi
GTTTCTTTAAAAGAAATCGCAATGCTGTGGTTCAGATATCTATATTATGATCTAAGAGAACGAGACGACGAAATATAATTAACCGATTGAACGAACTTATCTTAAGTGAAGTTCAAGCGGGATTATATGAGTATCGGTAAATTTTTGATAAGAAATGAGATAGTTGATATTTTAACAAATAAAGATGCTACCAAAAGAGAGTCTAGAACGGTGACTCTGGGATATCGGGCGACCTCTCAGAGTACGCAGCCTTATCCTTGTATGCGGGGCTCTGCAAGAATGGACGAACCCATTTCTCTAGCTTCTTCTGGGAACAACAATGACAACATTAAACATAGTTGTGGTAGGTGCGGTTCAAAACAACAGAACGCGCAGGGCTCCCGACAATAGGTCGGCCACTAATGTCAACCACTCTAGAGCTGGGGGAGCCATTCAAGATGGATTCAATCCAATGGATCGGCGGAATCTCGGAACCTTTACTTGGACGGAGCAACTAAATAGCGACTTGCTAGAGTTCTAGGATGTGAGTGTGGCATCCGAACGAGGTTACATGGAACGACTGCATGCTCTGTGTGCAGGCATCCGATAGAGGAAGAGCGATGCTTTGTGAACCAGAGAAACATCAACACTCAGGTTTCTCTCAAGCCTAAAGATCTGTTTGAAATGGATGACGAGGTTCGTGGACATTTTTACAAAGAATCCGACCTCTGGACTATCAATTGTTGTGTGTATAATGCAGCGAGAACTTTGGCCGATCCAAGACCCTCCAGTTACTGTCGACCGCCCGCCCAAACCAGAGGAGGTCGAAGTATTTTGGAGAGAAGTCTACGAAATGCAGCATAAACTGAACGAAGACTCAGATAACAGAAATAGCTTCAAGGAGCTATATAGTGTCATCATAACACCTGATGAAGAATGCCCATCCATCACTACCGAGGAGGTTAAAAGTGTACTAAGAGGGATGAAGGACTACTTCGGCCCGGGACCAGACGGTATCAAGACCTTCTGGTAGAAGAAGTTTCCTTCCACCCATTAGCATTTGGCCCGTATTTTCACCCCATATTTAAAGTCGGAAGAACCAATTACGGAGTGGTTGGTGGAAAGGCGCACAATACTTCTGCCGAAAATAGGCAACTTAGCTGACCCGAAGAATTACAGGCCTATCACTTGTCTGAACACACTATCAGATATTCACAGCTATCCTAAATGATAGGATTGTTCGGGCAATTGAACCTGTTTGGCAAGAAATGTGTAATCAACGCGGCTCAAAGGAAGGCGTAGCAGGACGTCGGGAGAACCTGCTCATCGATAGATGTATCTGCAAAGATGCAGCATCCTACCAGCGTGACCTATCGATGGCCTGGATTGATAAGCGGAAAGCTTTCGATTAAACCTCCCATAGACTTATCATCTGTCTTTTGGAAAGCTTAAAGCTTTATCCGCAAATCATGGGGTGCATAGAGAGATTCATGCTGCTTTGGAAAACCAGAATTACTATCTCATCCGGAAAAAATCGTGTGACAACTAACAAGGTCACCTTTCAGAGAGGTGACTTTCAGGGCGACACCAAGAGCCCACTCCTCTTTTGCCTCACATTACTGCCACTATCTCTAGCACTTCGCCATTCCGACGCGTACTTGCGCCGCAAACCTGTAGATCGAAAGTACAAGGTCACTCATGTATTTTACATGGACGATCTTAAGATCTATGCTAAAAACATAGAGCAACTACATCTAGCTCTAGGGATTGTCGAAAGATATACTAAGAAAATAGGAATAGAATTTGGGTTAGATAAATTCACCAAGGTTTATTTGAAGCGAGGATAACTTAATGGCATCCCTGAAGACCCTAACCTCGTCGACAGAAGCGCTATACGACACCTTTGCGCTGGAGAGACTGATACATACCTGGACGTGTCACAGACCCGCATGCAGGATGTGACATCTATAAAGGATACCGTTCGAAGCAGATACAAAAGACTCATCCCGGTAGTACTCTATTCATTTGGAGTGGTGCCATGGACGAAGAAAGAGCTAAGATCCCTTGATATCATTGTAGGATCATTCTGGCTACAGCACATAGAGTCGCAAATGGAAGAGACCCTCTTCTTAAAATGGTCAGGAAGCAGAAAGAAGTGGGCAAAGGAGCGTTTCTGTAAAAAGCAGCGGAGAAGGCTGCTGAAATACTCGGACTTAACTTCAGTATTAGGGGTGAGCAAAATGCATCAAATCTTATCTATCTCGAGTACTCACACCTGAAAGCCCGGATTAAGAAAGCACGAGACAAAAACTTCCGTGAACAGCTCCTCGTTAAGAGGATGCACGGCATCTTCCACGTAAATGTAGAGGATCAGTCAATGTCATGTGACCTAACTTTTGCTTTCCTTAAATCGCCCGCATTAAAGTCTGGCACGGAGATTTTTATTTTGGCATGTGAAGATGGTGTCGTTTCCACCTTAACATACTGTCGCCACATTTTGAGCCAAGACATTCCCGATCATAGTTGCAGGGCGTGCCATGCACACCCCGAGCATTTGGTACACATACTGTCTAGTTGTCCAACTCCTGCGGGAACAACCTACATCCAGAGGCACAATGCGGCACTAATAATGCTCTATTACCAACTCTGTCATTCTTATGGCATCAACCTTAATATCGCTCCTCTAAATTCTCCTGGAGAAATCGAGTCAATTTTCGAGAATGAGAAGTGCCGCATATACTGGAATTTTATATTCTCGACAATTGTTTCTGTTGCACACTCGAGGCCTGACATGGTTCCCATTGACTTGGAGAAGTGAACCATGTTCGTTATCGAATTTTGGGCGCCAGCTGACAAAAATATCATAGCTAAGGAGAATGAAAAGAAACAGAGGTATAGAGACCCCATAAGGGAGTTGCGACGAGTGCACCCGGAATATTCTGTCAAACTAATCGTCCTTGTCATCGGCGCTCTTGGAGGTACCAATCTTTCACTCGTTACTAGTCTGAAAAGCATCACTGCAGTTTTTCAGATTAGCACCCGCTCCCGCCAGTTAGAATGACCCTTTTTGTTAGGACAGGTATACACTCGAATTACAAAGCGTTCGTATTTGTGTCATAAAATTTCGATTCAAGACATTAATACATGTCTTCAAGACATAGAAGCATGAAATGATATTCGTGACAGTCTGAATCCGGTGAAATGCAGAGAGTTGTTATCTCTCTTATAAATAATTGAATATTTTATACAAAACGTTATGCAATGCGTTTAAATATGCCCTTAGTTACAAAACTATGCCGTACATAATTTTTGACATAGAATGTAATTCTGACATTTTTTATACAAAAAATGTTTTTTATGCAATAATTTGTTTAAACAAATTGTTTAAACAAACTAATGTTACAAAAATAATCGCATGTTTGGATTAAACTTACTCAAAAAGCACTTAAATAATTGATGTCGTATTTGTATTTTTTTTGTCTTTCTTAAGGACATAAACAGTTTTACTGAATTTACAAAATTAATGATTTATTAATTTGTTTATTAAAAAGCGCAATTGAAGACATAAAAGAACTATTCCGCATGCAACTTTTGCTATTCAATCTGATTCTGGTATTTGTTTTGCAGAAATTATTCAATCACGCAATAATTTGTTTAAATAAATAAATTAAACAAATTAATTTTGCAAAAGTAATAGCAAATTTGAAATCAGCGATGCCTTGTTATTATACGAGGGTGGATTGATAAGTTTCCGGCCTGACCAAGAAAAACAACGTTTTTAAGAATTTTTTTTTTTTATTTCTCAACATAATCTCCTCCAAGGCTGATACATTTCTCATAGCGGTGTTCTAGTCTAGTAATGCCATCTCTATAGAATGATTCGTCAAGCTCCTCAAAATACCCATTTAAAGCTTCGATTACTTCTTCATTGTCCGCAAATCTCTTACCGCCAAGCCATTTTTTGAGGTTAGGAAACAGAAAATAGTCACAAGGGGCTAGGTCTGAAGAGTAGGGAGGGTGCTGCATCAATTCAAACTTCAGATCGTTGATTTTAGCCATCACAACGAATGACTTGTGCGCCGGTGCGTTATCGTGATGAAACAAGATTCTTTTCTTCGCCAGATGAGGTCGTTTAATTTTCACCTCGTGGCTCAAACGTTGCA